>NC_085107.1:3030303-3333333 GCF_030269925.1 Bombyx mori | reverse complement strand
GGGAAAAACGATGGAGGGGCGTTCATTCTAAGCCCTATACTAGAGCATCATTTTTGCCGTTTCATGTAATTTTAATTTTCAAAGTACCTATAGGTATGTCTAATATACTTTCGGCTTACGACAACATTTCAACATTTTCTTTGCATTTCCTTAGCAAACGTTAAAACAGTAACAGTAAGTGATCGGATGGAGGCCATAAGTATGGCCCGAGTTTTACGCAACGCGGAACTCTGAAATTTACTGTATCGCATTGTAAATGAAATTTGTTTTTTTTTTCCTACCTAATCGCTGGTAAAGTCTAAGGAAAAGCCTAAGGAGCTATTCTAGATACGCCCGGATGGATAGGTGAGCTTTGTAGGCAGCGGCTTGGCTCTGCCCTTGGCATTGCTGAAGTCCATGGGCGACGGTAACCACTCACCATCAGGTGGGCCGTATGCTCGTCTGCCTACAAGGGCAATAAAAAAAAAAACCTGAGAGAATTTGCTAACACTAGCCCTAGCGAGATCAGTGCTTCGCTGAATCTACTGGATTGGAAGCACAACTCACTAACAGGATCAGACGAGAATCTCAGTGAGTTGTGTCAATCGGCTAGGTTGCACAATCAACTCTTCGTTGTTATTCGATGAGTTCAACGAGGGCGCTCATCAGTGTTTTTTATTTATTTATTGCTTAGATAGATGGACGAGCTCACAGCCCACCTGGTGTTACGTTTACTGGAACACATCTACAACGTAAATCCGCCACTCACTTTTTTTTTGAAGAACCTAAAAACACGGAGAGAGGGTTCGTGGATCCTGCAAGACCTGCTTAGAGTAAAGTCGGCGTTGCGTTGATCCATCGCCTGGATCGGTTGTATAACTAGCGGCAGTCCCGGAAAGAGAGTTGTGAAATCAGCATATTTCGTAGGATGCCCATTACGGCTGTGTTACCTAGCCTACTGCTCGCGCTCCAGATAAACTTTAGGCACTTCCAAACACCTCACAGCGTGGTTCCGTAACCAAATATTTAATAGGTACTCGTCAGAATTACTGAAGAAGGTATTGTGCTGTACAATTATTCGGCGCCTCAACAACAAAACTAGAGATTTATTCGTTTCGTTATAAACTGAACGCAGGTAATTTACTTGATGTCCCGTATCAACCAGCAGAGGTTTTTTTTAATCCTAATCTAAACTTATGGTCTTGAGAGACCATATCAGCCTCACCGGGCGAGTAGGTGAGCTCACGGGGCTCAAACCTGACGTTGTTCCTAACATGAACCCTAGCCAGAGCCGTGCTTCGCAGAATCTACCACGGGATCGGAAACGCGACCCATTGAGAAGATCCAGCGAGAAACTCAGTGGGCTAACACTGTGAGTTAATTTACTCGTTTGACGACAACGATGACCGTTCCAACAGAGCGGCGAGCACGACTGAGCATCGAAAAGGTTTTCGTATGGCTATCGAGAAAAATGTATAGGATTTAAACAGCACCCCTAACGTCCGTAAAAATAATTAATTTTAGTAGCACGAATTAATTTATTTACTTTCGTTTTGCAATTGAATCGTCACGATCTTGAGCCTCGAAACTTGCACTCATAATCGAGAGCACGTCAACTGTTTTGACATACGGTAACGTAAATCTCGAGGGCTGACTGCCGAGTACTACCGTCTAATGTAATGATGCGTTTTCGTATCAAGGACTCAATATATTTACGTTACGATTTCGATAGATTTTCGTGCTTGACGGACAGATAGCGTGATGAGAGATTACATAACAAAATCTTTCAACAGCAATCGTCAACTGCCCCCTTGATCTTGGCCAACACTCAATAAAATATAAGCAGTCAAAGACACACAAAAAAATACAATTGAAGATAAATAAATTTAATCTTAATTAAACATTTTCGCAACAATGTAACGTGTCGAAAAGCTATCAGCGGCCACTGAAAAGTTATCGCTTGGCGTAAAGTGCAAAAACGATATGCGCTTGTGATTATGCACAATATCACGCGAAAATAACGTTTTTACGAAGTGTCAGATGCATGATATATACATATGTTTTACAAAAAAAAAAAAAACTATTCACTCACAGCGTAATTAAGACAAAAAATATCGTTTTAAAAATTAGCTATTTCGTTAGCCAGCAACTTAAATATGCGCAAAGAGAGGTTGTGGCTGAAAACATCCGGGGTGTGAAAGTATTTACATAGTAGAGGGCATCTTAAAAATACTGATAGTGTGAAAGAGGATTTGGGAGAGAAGGGTGTCTGTGCAGAGACGACGTATGACAAGCTGGAATGGAAGAATAGGATATGCGGAGACACAGGACTGCGCCAACCCCCCATATTTAAGCGCAAGAAGAAGAGTTAGCCGCAAATATAAAACATAAGCTGCGTTTCTGTATGTTTTGAATAATATTTCCGGTTTATGTTGAAGAAGTGGACATACTTATCATACTGAGAGCAAGTCAAACACAAATACTTTTGGGCGACACTAAATTGGCTCACTAAAAATTTAATTAATAAATTCAATGAGTCTGAACTTGTGCAAGTCTGTCGTAGCATGTGATTCTGTCAAAGAACACACGAGTCTAAAGCGGGTAATTATGGCAATGCACACAGGAGTTCACATAAAAATCACCCCAAAAACGAGTCAATGACAACAATACCCGAGATATTTACAAATGGAGACGCAAAAAAAACAAAAATTCTGGTTAACATCTCAAAAGATGCTAGTTTGTGAGAGCAGATCCAGTCTGGAGGTATTGTGAGGAAGAGGAATTCACAAAAATTCAAAGAAACGAAAGAAAATGTGTTTATTAGCGTAATAAACGTAATATTATTGTGTAATAAAAATCAGGACCGCCAAAATTGTAATTTACGTAATAACTATGCAAATAGGTCGATGGTGACAAAAACTTTATGATGTCTATGATATGGGCTCTGGTAAACATTTAACGCCAGGTGGGCCGTGAAGTCGTTCCTGCGTTTGAGCAATAAAAAATAGTAATATCACAAATGCTTTGTTTGTTTGCTACGCTTCCACGGCTTAACCATTCAACGAATTCCCATGAAATTTTAAAGTAAAATGTCTGTAGTACAGCAAACAACATAGAACAAAGACCCTTCATCTAAAAATAGTACTATTCTCTTGTAATAAATTATTTTGTTACAACAAGAGTGAAGCCTCGTGTAAAAGCGAGCTTATTGTATTATTACTTCTATGAGAATGGTTCCTTTACGTAATTAAATTATTTATCGCCACAACCTTTCTGCGGAGTCGTGTCGTGTCAAATCCCTGGCACTATCATTAGTCTAAACACCTCCCTTACACATTTATCAATGCGCACAGGTATATCTATATATATATATTTATTTAATAACAAATAATCATAGCCTATATTGGAAGACGACGGTGGACGTTAGTAATTCAAAAAGCACAATAATATCACTGTCTTACTCGCTATCGTTATTTTCCAGAAATAAAAATAATTTGAATATTCAATTAATAAAAACTCGTATATTCTTCGGCAAAAACCGTAAAGGTTTGCCTATTTTACGAATTATAATGCGACTTGAATCAAGAGGTTGTATTGTGAAAGAAGTATTAAGAGCGTGCTAGTAATACTTAGTACGGTAGTAATATTACATAGTATTTACATGTAGAGAATACATATTATTAGGTCCTTACATACGAAATTGACGGGACGAATATAAAGTCAGTTTTTCTTTTTGTAAAATATATTTAATTAATCAAAGTATGCATCGTTGTTATCTATGCATCATCCACCATCTCATAGGTAGTTCATTGATCCCTTTACTAAAAAAAACTATGGGGGCGAGAATCAATAAGAATCAAAATGTCTCCTCTTTTCATGTTCCATGGGGAGTGCTCTGAAGAATTGTTCGAGATGATACCAGCATCTCGTTTTTACCATCGCACCGCCCGCCACCGGAGTAGAGTTCATCCATACTACCTGGAGCCACTGCGGTCATCCACAGTACGTTTCCAGAGGTCTTTTTTGCCACGTACCATCCGGCTATGGAATGAGCTTCCCTCCACGATGTTTCCCGAGCGCTATGACATGTCCTTCTTCAAACGAGGCTTGTGGAGAGTATTAAGCGGTAGGCAGCGGCTTGGCTCTCCCCTGGCATTGCTGAAGTCCATGGGCGACGGTAACCACTCACCATCAGGTGAGCCGTATGCCCGTCTGCCTACAATGGCAATAAAAAAAAAACTTTGGTTAAGAGTTCCAAATCCAAATTTATAAATTCATTTAGCTGGTACGTTTGAATTTTGAAAACAGTCATTCGTTTGTTTTTCCTCATTATTTTTTTCTTTGGCGTCGCTTATTACCGCACAATGGAAAACATGAAAGATCGGTACATTTACGAGTCTCGTACTCTCCGATGCGGCAGTCCAAACCGCCTTCAAAGAGCTTATTGATTCTCGCCCCCATAGTTTTTTTTAGTAAAGGGATCAATGAACTACATATGAGATGGCAGAACTCATAGATAACAACGATGCATACTTTGATTAATTAAATATATTTTACAAAAAGAAAAACTGACTTTATATTCCTCCCGTCAATTTCATATGTAAGGATCTAATATTTAGTTTAAGTGCTCTAATTTTACTGGTGGTAGGACCTCTTGTGAGTCCGCACGGGTAGATACCACCACCCTGTCTATTTCTGCCGTGAAGCAGTAATGCGTTTCGGTTTGAAGGGTGGGGCAGCCGTTGTAACTATACTGAGACCTTAGAACTTATATCTCAAGGCGGTTGGCGCATTTACGTTGTAGATGTCTATGGGCTGCAGTAACTACTTAACATCAGATGGGCTGTGAGTTCGTTCACCCATGTAAGCAATAAAAAATATATACGTACGTATTCAATGAACTAACCATCCCAAACAGAAATATGAGTTCGGGTCGTCCTGAATGGGTAGTAAGCGCGTTCGGTGGCACTCATGTTTTCGGTATGAGGTAACCTCCACCTATGAGTCCAACAGCAGCACTTCAGGCACAGCTTCGCGCAGTCCTCACTTGGGAGACGATCTGTCTTGTAGTGTAACCAGCCGAACCATTCTGGCGTTACCTGTAACCACAAGGGCGTATACTATTAAATTTTTTAATGAGCCAGGTAGACTAAATCAGATAGAGTAAGATCCCAGGGCCCCCAGACGTCACGTATTTTCCGACGAACGAAATGTGGCCGATTGCGTAGCGTTAGTATGTACTAAGAACGCATGCCTACCTGCTGGGAGTATTGGCGACTTATTTTTAAAGATATTGCCTAAAACATACGTAAAAATAAGCTTTCAGAAAATATGTGAAGTAGGTCATGATTTTATGTACCTTGCGTACCTGATACCTGAAAATTGGCCGTCTAAGCAAGGTAGCAGGTAGGCATGCGTTCTTAGTACATACTAACACTACGCAATCGGCCACATTTCGTTCGTCAGATAATACGTGACGTCAGGGGGCCCTGGGATCTTGGACTAACAGTCATCCTCATCTTAAACAGCAACTAAATCGCGACTGTCGCTCGAATCGATATAATTTCACATTAACACCAAACGTTCAAACGTTAAGTTGAACCCATAAAAAAATATTTTCTGATACTGATCAACGAAATCATAAGTATCAAACCTGTCAAAAAAAACCGTTCGTTTTTAATTAAAGGTACGTTAACTAAATAATTCGAGTCGAGAGGATACGAATTTTGTCACATTTTTATTAACATCCAGAATATAATTTTCAAAACTGTATAAAGATGAATTGTTATTTTTTTGGACTTGTCAGCGCCATCTATGATACAGGATAAGAATTAAAAGTATGCCTTTGACTTTATTAATTAAGCTTTTGTAATTCGACTATAGCAAAACAATCGACAAAATGTCCTTAAGTTAATATATATTATAAATAAATATTTTGCTATGTCTACACATCATAAATATAAGCACTAGGCTGGCACTAGGCCAGCTATCGTTACCTACATAAAATTAATTCTTTATAGATAATGAGTCTGGCTAAAGTCCCACACAATACAAAACTCAATATTAGAGATATTAGATTATTATGTTGAATCGACAGGACCGGCCCTGTTGCGTCACCAACGTAAAATTTGTAAGTCAGAAAAAAATGTACCTCACTCGCTCGGATTGTCAGAAAAGAATAAACTTCGAATCTCTATTCTATCTTATCTTTCATCAATCTTCCTTTTAATTCTTCTAATATATATTTTTCAATAAAGTAATCGACTTTCACCAGGAGTCCACTCCGGAGCCAATGATAGAACAATCACTACTTGATCGAGGAGTCGGTCGACGCTATCAGATCTATTTCAGATGTTATTCTGATATGAATTTTATGCAAACCTGCGAAGCGTCGTAGTCCCATTTGAATTGCGGATTATATTCGACCCAGCGACTTCTGCCAAGCATGTAATTCTTATTTTCGTAGTATTTGTTACCGAACTCATCACAGCCGATATATTTACCTTCCTATAAAGAATATTGTATTATTATTATTTATTTTTATTGCTTACATGGGTGGACGAGCTCACAGCCCACCTGGTGTTAAGTGGTTGCTGGAACCCATAGACATCCACAACGTAAGCGCGCCACCCACCTTGAGATATAAGCTCTAAGGTCTCAAGTAAGTTACAACGGCTGCCCCACCTTTCAAACCAAAACGCATTACTGCTTCACGGCAGAAATAGGCAGGGTCGTGGTACCTACCCGCGCAGACACACAAGTGGTCCTATCACTAGTAAGGATTATTTGTAAAAATGCACTACAAATTCACGGCGTCTCGATTTATTGGACAATCGCGTTTACGCAGTGATCAAATAAAGGGCTACTTACCAAATTACGTTTGGTAATTTCAAGTATAATAAGAATAATAACTGGGAAAAAACACGCACAGTCATCCGGCCTTAATTTAGGATTACCAGTGTTATGGGTACCAGAGACATACTTATATATGTTTAAATATATACATATACAGATAATGAACACCTAGACAAAGGGTAAAGTAAACTATTTATCACACGAATGTTTGCCCGATATGAGAATCGAACCAACGACCCTAGGCGCAACAGTAAGGGCCGCTAACTACGGCACCAAGAATAAATGGTCAGCAATACCGTCTTTACCATAAGGGCACACGGGGCCCGTGCCCAGGGCCCCCATTCTCAAGGGGCCCCGAAAGACCAACAACTCCTCTCACACGTTTATTCTCAAAACATTTTTGTCGGGCACATTACACTTTTTCACAAATCAGTAATCAGAAGGTTACAAGGAATTTACAAAGCATATACTATACCTATAATAGAAGATTTTGCTGAACAGAAATCCCGAAAGAAACCGTTATCGAAATCGTAACCAAAAAATCAGCAGCATTCTAATATCATTAATGACATATTATATCATACTGTATTTGATTACCCATAATAAATGGTCATACTCAGTAAAAAAATGTTATTATAATTCGCTTTTTTTACTTTTCAAAAGGCCTCAATTCTTGTGTGCCCAAGGGCCCCATCCTAGCTTAAGACGTCCCTGATGGTCAGTCAATATTTCACAAAAATAAGGATGGTGATAACGATCGTTTTAATTTAATTAAGGTCTCTTACAACTACTACTGCTTACACTTTTCTATATTAATGGTTTCCGGTTGCCTGTTGTATTTCAAAACATCGGACCCACCCTCCAAACCAGAACGTATGACTAACTGCTTTTCGTCAAACATAGACAAAATTATGCTTTACATTTTTAGATTTATATGAGCTGTCTTCTTATTCCTGTCTCGATAAGCTCAAATATATGATTTTGGTAGATGTTCGCGCGCTTAGCTCCACCTAAAGCGTCAATGTATTTTCCGGTGAGAATGAGTATATTTTCGGAATAAAAGATAGCACATGTCAAATCTCCTAATTTAAAACAATTACTTTTAAAAAAAATCATGTCTCTCCGTTGCTTCTTTTCGACGTGAAAAAAGAACATGCAAACAAACTTTAAACATTTATAATATTAGTATGGAGGTATAGATGGAGGATGGATCTAAAATTTCGATAGAACAATAGGTATATTAGTTATTCCAAGATTTTATTAAACTTATTAAATGTTATATACCTTTAACGTGTCCATTCTCCAAATTTTATATAGAGATTTAAACAGTCCACCGTTCTGAATCGTCATTCTAATAACTCGAGCCCATTTATCTAAAGCCAAATACGACATTTTGAATACACGTATAAAATATATCACATATATCAGTCACAAGTGCTATTTACTCGTTTTGTCCACTGAAATATTGGCTTGTACGTTTATGTCCAATTTAATAATCAGTATGTCAACATTTGACAGCGACCTCAAGACATTGCATAATGTATGAGTTTTTAATCGTGCGCGGGTTATCAACAAAATAAATGGTACAGTAATTGTCCGTAAATATTTATATTAAGTCCAAAGTACTGATAATATGTAGTTTAAATAAGGAGACATCACATTAACGTCATATTATTAGATTTGTTTGTATCTATCTAAATATCAACGCGCAATTCGTTACCTATTTCTGTGGAGTTTTAATACCTATAATCGCCGTGATCTAGTAATTGAAATGCCCGATTAACTCGGATTGAGTTTTTTTTTTATTGCCCTTGTAGGCAGACCAGCATACGGCCCACCTGCTGGTGAGTGGTTACCGTCGCCCATGGACTTCAGCAATGCCAGGGGCAGAGCCAAGCCGCTGCCTACCGCTTAATACTCTCCACAAGCCTCGTTTGAAGAAGGACATGTCATAGCGCTCGGGAAACACCGTGGAGGGGAGCTCATTCCATAGCCAGATGGTGCGTGGCAGAGTGGTGAGTGATGCGAATTTTAAATATTCTCTAAGACGAATGTCGAATTTTCCAAAAATAATACACATATTAACTATTGTGACTAGATTATGAACAACAGTATTACACAACATTCGTGACATAGCACGGTGCTCCGACGGCTATACTTCAGAAACGGGATTGGATTACTTGGATAAAGTTTAAATGTACGCGGGCCGCGTGAGCGAGCACAGTATCTTCCATGTTGCCACTGAAACTCGACGACTCGTCATAATAGTCGAAATCTCCTCCCTAATTGATAGCAACAATATAATTTTTGGCATCTCGCAAGCCAGGCTTCTTGAGTTTCATGTTTATGTATTCCAGCTACCAGTATCCAAGCCTTTGTTTTCTTCCCAATATCAACATTGGAAGGGAGCTTCTTCATTTTTTTTTTGTATTGCCTTTTTAGACGGCCCACCTTATGGTAAGTGGTTACCGTCGCTCGTTAACTAATGGTAGGACCTCTTGTTAGTCCGCACGGGTAGGTACCACCACCCCGCCTATTTCTGCCGCGAAGCAGTAATGCGTTTCGGTCTGAAGGGTGGGGCAGCCGTAGTAAAAAAAAAATCATGGACGTCAGCAATACCAGGCGCACAGCCAAGTCGCTGCCTACCATTGAGTACTCTCCGCAAGCCTCGTTTGAAGAAGGACATGTCATAGCGCTCGGAAAACACCGTTAAGAGTTTATTCCGAAGCCGGATGGTGCGTGGCAGAAAATATCCCTGGAAACGAACTGTCGATTTTGGTCGTACACTAAGTTTTCAAAAGGGTCGGCAAAACATTTTTAAATATTACTACTTTTTCATCAAGAAAGGAATAAAGGTAGGTTAATAAATAAAAGACGAATGACAAAAGCAACATACGGAAATTTATTAAAAGTAAAGGTAAAATTTTGACAATGATTACGTGGTGATTCACAGCCTAATCAATTAAAAACGATTTCTTTCACTAGGACTGCAGAAATTTATACGTGATTTCGTTGAAGACAGTCCTTTAAATACTTCACTCTATCGATTTAGAAGGAAAATATTAAGTACACGCAAAAATTGTTCTTATATTTTACTACTTTAAGGCACATGAGAGAGGACACAGTTCAGAGCAGATTATAGATGAATACAGTTACTGATTGATAGTAGCACTAGGAACATAGGCCTAATTATAGTCAAAGTGGAAGATTGTTTTTATTTGACAATAATTTAAATCTTATAAAGACATATAATATTGTGTTTAGAATTATTTTGTTCAATCAATCAGACTCTTGTGAAATATTTATTACTTTTAATTCTATAGAAATCAAGTTTCAACATGGCCACTACACACCCTATAACATCTTATAGTCACTAAATCTATATTAACCTATTTACCAAAAATATTTATGGTTCCTAGAGCATTGAAATTCCGAAATCATTTATCGTTAGAGTGAAGTAAGAGCGAGACTAAATTTTAACACCACAAAAATCGTTGGAAACTAAAATAAGTCACTTCTATAAAGAGGGTTTAGAATTTTTTTTGTTTTTTTTTTCCCAGTCATTCGGAACTTACTCGTATGACCTATGTATGTATGTAAACCTTACAAATACAGACTAAGTCTAAGATGAAACGATGCACGGCTACGATTCATGAATAACTTCGAGAATTACAGTAAATAAGTGCCAATTGCGAGAGGAACACAGATATGAGGCCGTCAGCGTAAAAGTGGCCTAACCCACTATTTTTCATGCTTATTGCAATATTGCAATTTACTTAATATATAATAAATTTTGATGCGAAACCGGCCTATCCATAGTTTCACTCATAGATAACAGATGGCTTTGTAAACATTATTATTTCTTTGTCTATGGTAAGCTTAGGGCACTTTTGCGCTGACGGTCTCATATTAATGGCACGTATAACTTGGCATCCGTATTAAGCTGCAAAAAAGATCGTTTGGTTTATAAAATGAACAGTAATCAAAATGACGGCTGTAGGTGTTTAATTAACGAGTGGGGTCATGTGGAAATGAACTAGAATTCGATAAATCTACATAATATCTAGCTTAGAATAACAACGGACAGGACATACAAGGCAAAACAAAAACTGCAAGACGTATCATCGTTCATGTTCAATTTAAAGATTACGTTTATAGTAAGATCATCGACCGTGCAACTACTAAAATACGAAATCTGTCCACAAAAAGACATTTGTTTTTAATTCGTTGATAAACAATGAACTTGGAAGCTATTTACTACGATAAATGACTGCGATGTAGGTCACCGGTGCCTTACGCGGCGCACTGAAGTAATTATGTCGATTTCTGTTACTAAGCGTCTGGATTGCCTAACTTTGCCTTCTTTTGTTTTTGGAATGAAGTTCCTTACGGCAGGCTTGGATGAGTTAGGGATTTTGCTGCGCGACCGAACTGAAAAAATGTGATAGTAAAAACCGTAAGAAAAAGTCTGTGGAATAAGGCCTTGTTTTCCGCACAGCGATATTTCACCGCGCGATTTTTTTCTCGTAATTCTTTTTTTTTTTATATGGAACTTCGTTCCTATCCGGTGTCCCACGACACCACACATCTTTTTTTATATATATTTTAGTCTTTTAGATTTCTTAGAAATAGATTCATTCTCAGTTTCTTCGGATTCGTCTTTCCCAGAGTCTACTAGATATTCCGGCGCCTTAGTAACAGAAATCGACATAATTACTTCAATGCGCAACGTAGGGCAATGATGACTTCTATGGCAGTCAAAGGGTTAAATTAAAATGGTATCGTTTAATGAAAAAAAAAGTGCGTGCGTACAAAGTACACATGTCAGAAGTGAAACTTTTTTGGCGAACTAATTTTATAAGTCTTGCTTATATTTATACAAATCTAAAACTTTAGATTTCCGAGACTTAGAGGAAGGGAAAAGGAAGATATGTTCCCGCCAAAAGACTGTCAAATGTCAATCTCAAACCTCAGTGTTGACAGTCACATTATGTTTAGATTTCTAAATTGTAAATGACTAATATTTTGCCAATTGAATTGACTTATTTAATTTCATGCTATTTAATTAATGTTCCAAATTCTTTTCATTTCATTTCAATTACTATTAACATTTTTCACAAAAAAATTATAAAATATTAGGCTGTATGGTATGATACATTTGCCTTTCCAGTTGGAAAAATACAACAACTACTACTACTGACATTTGACAAGTACTTAATTTCAATAGTAGTTTGATGTCACTTCCGTTGCATACCTGCGTGACGTTCTATAAACATTTACCCCCATGCGCCTAAAGAAGTTTCACTTCAAAAAAAAACCATGAAAAACAAAACCTTATAAAGGCAGATGGATAAGAGGGGACGTCAAAAAAAGATGATATTACTGATTGCAAGTTTAAATATCTGAACAAAATTTTAATATTTATTAATGAACGTATGAATGGATATTAAAATGAATAATCATAATATGTTACTAAGAAAAATGTTCCGTAATAGGCGGAAGAAGAAAATGAACATAAGTACGATTGATAAAAATCCTTGTTCAAACTTACTAAGTAGATAAGGTTTTAAAGTGTGAAAAATTCCCTTAGAATTACATAAAGACAATCTACAGTGCTATCAACATTAAATGGCACCATTAATTGAAACAATAATTTCAACGAAAATTCCTAACCGACTAAAATCAATTTGATAACTTCAACTCTATGTTAATTATAATAAAATATTTTTTTAAACAAGTAACTAAGGATAACTTTTTTTTCATTACTGCAAAAACGCAGTTATTTCGTTAAAAAATACATTTTTTTAAAAATTGAAATCTACGAACATTGTAAATATGGTACATGTTTACACTGGCAACATTCTGATAACGGTATATATATCTTAAGAACTTCGTTGGAATGTGAAGAAAGGTTCATTATTTTATACCATATTTATAATAATAAAACTAAACAAGGAACAACTTCTATTGGTTATAGCAGATATCGGTTCGATCCGGACTAATGGTTAAACAGACACATCCCACTGTGGAAGATCAGTATTATGTTTCTAAAAAAAATAAAGCCATCACACTTCACCACCAAGTCAACGGTACTCAAAATTTTTTGTTTTTCAGTTGGAACATTATTTCCCTGGTGCCAATCGTTGATGCTTAATATGAACCCACATTTATAGTAGCAGCTTGCGTAGGCCAGATAATGTGTACACAAAATCACAAGTCATTCTGATTTCGCAACTAACACGCGAACCACAAGGCCTATTTTCCTAGGGCATTTGTTTAAACTCAAGGTTTGGGAAGAGAGTAACGCATAAAAATATAATATTGTACTGATGAAGGTCCTGGTCGAAATCGTAACTACCGTCATTAGCCTACCCGCCATCTATCATAGATTGATCGTACTAAAACAAAAACAACTGAAGTGCCAACAATTATACCGGCAAACGTTCATTACTATGTTGAATCGCGATTAGAGGCGGAGATTTGATAAAACCGTTTTCACAGCAAAAAAGCTGCGAAGATAACAGGAGATCACATGGCGTTCACGGTACAGAAGCTAATCGCCGGAATATAATGATTTCTACAATCACGATTTGGATTTCACTTGTGCTATTGTGTTTCTGTCGCGATGCAATCGTATGATCCGGTAAGGAGAGTGCGACAATTTTTACATAACACCGATCTACAATAGAAAAGGTGTGTGGTGTCGCGGGACACCGGATAGGAACGAAGTTCCTTATGCCAAAAATATTAATTTTAAGTTCTATTCGAGGTATAAAGAAAATAAAACTTGAGATTTCGCAACAACCCACGGTCATTCGGTAGCGTGCGAACTTATTGTGGTACACTTCATTCACGGTTGTTTGCATAAGAGTTAGTGTATTGCGCGAACGAACGCTCTGAGATCGTGGTCAATGAATGATAAAAAAATATGTTATTTTTTGTACGTTATTACAAAGTTAAGTCGTACACTGTGTGCATTACTAATAAAAATCTTACGTTACGGACGTTTTTCCCCATTAGGGTACCCCTCCGCATTGTCCCATAAGGAACTTCGTTCCAAAACCAACAACGAATTTTCTTGAAGCGGCTCGCGAAATATTCTTCTGCACATAAGACATTAGATCTTACGTAATGGCCAACGCAATCTCAATTCCTACAAATGTGAATCCAGCGTTACATGAAAGAAACGACACGCAGGAAACCTACAAACCGTTTCACTAAAAACGTGCCCAGAAAACTCCACGAGGGATTACGAATACCTAATGCTAGATAACGTTGAATAATAAAAACCAAGACGTTACCCGTTCACATCATTCTCGACGTTGGTCCAATTGTATCTGACGTCCGACATCCGAATACAGGAGAGCAGCGCAGATTTCATTATGTTTTTATTTAATAGATTTTTTTTTATTAGTTCGATATGAGCCAACCTCTAGAACCGATGTCTCAAAGATTTGCTATCCAAAACATCGAAAAGTCCAACAATCGATTCTTATAACATAATATTATTACGTAAATATTATCGATACAGACGCCAAGGAATTATCGAAACCGACTAAAAAAAATCGTTTCACCGCTGACTGATCGAAAAAAAAAACAATAACTAAATAACATTCGTTCAAATAATTCGATATTTTTATAGATTCGTAATAGCATATCCGGATTCGACTAACATCAATAATTATGTTACCAGGCCATAGTAAAATACTTTAAAAGAAATTTATTTTATGCCATGTATAAAAAAAATTATAATTTAATATAATATGAGAAAATTTAATTTCAAACAATAAACTAATACTTTTCGAATGACGAAGCTAAATTAAGTACATTTTTTATAACAACTACGAGTACTATAATACTACCGACTTACATATTACAACATTGATAATATAAACTCCGTCCAAATGTAAATTATATTATAGTGTTTTAATGGATGCCAACTATTTGCTACTTTACAGAGAGGCATGCTATTACAGGTAGTTCTGTTTTTGTAATTGACTAAGTTTTGCTTAAAATTTACGATGAACTAACAAGATAACAATAACAGCTTAAGTTACAAATTTGTTAAAAACACTTCTATGAAATTCAAAAACTATAAAACATCTTTCTAGTTCAACAAGAAGTTTCCTTCGGTTAATTTATAATTCACATTTGACGGATACAACACTAAGTTTACTAAAATATATATATATTATATATTACTAATACATACGAATCGTACTTCTACCCTCATTTCGAGAAAATTCATTAATTTTTTTTAAGTAATTTTATTAGTACAAAACTCTTCCAGTCGTCCTTCCGTTGAATTATAACATAAATTTACTTTGAAATTAATGTAAATAAAATTCTATATATTTTTTAAAACAAAAACGACAGATTCAATTATTAGACGGAATTACAATATATATAATACTAAAACATTGATGTGTTTCCGTGATACTACTAATATGGGATTCGTACTAACTTTTTCCGTTAACATAGTCAATGTCCATTTATACGAATAAAGACCGTATTGTTAACTGTCTAACGCGCAAATTCGCATACCTTATTTGTACGCTCCACAACGTGCGTGCTCGCACGCATTTCCGTACAGTCGCGTGTATAAAAAATGTGCGTTGCATTATCCTAAATTTGGGGAAAACGATCTAAGTAATTTATGTAATTAATTCTGTTGATGAAATTTCACACAACAATAGATATTTTGACACAATAACAAGTTTTTAGCACATTAAATCGAATACTCTAAGTTTATTAAAATCTATCTTTACATCATCACAATGCATTTTCAATTTAGATTGGGGCACGACAATCTAGTCAGACCATGTTAATTTTTATATTCGCTGAATATTTTAGTATTCTTAGGAACATTTTTTACATGAAAATTTACATTATAATTAATTAATCAACAAGAGACAACTGACCAGTGGTGTGAAATATTCAGAAATTTTGTGAAATATTCTCTAAAAATTCAACGTACCAAACACGTCACAATAATATTACAGATTCATATGCATAAACCACATTTCAATCGATGTCATGTAACGAAAATTTGAAACGAATTAATTTGGCACTCCCGTAGCGATTGATAAATCACACTGGATTTCAACATGAATGGAGATTCTTATAACAGTAATAACACAATAGTTATTTGTGCAACAATAGGAGAGCAAAGTTATTTTTTTTGTTTCGAGTGCTGATTTTGAGTTCCGAGCAAGCGAAGGATTCTATGATTGATTCACGAGCGTAGTGAGGGACTCAACAGCACGAGATGCAAAATACTTTGCTCTCCTGTTGCACACATAACTTTTCACCTCAGCAGTGAGAACACATACTATTTAAGAGACAGAGAAATGAACAGCAATAGATTGAAATAACGTTTATTATTTAATATGATTTCTTTATTAAAAATATCTTTAAAATTGTAGGTTATTATACGTTTCCGAACGTGTTTTCTTTGAAGTCGAATTCCAAAATCGAATTTCGAAGGGGTTTGTTTTTTTCACTCGCTTTTTTATATGCATTTGAAAGAGACAGAGCACAGTAAAATTCGAATGTTTCAAATTTATGGCTGAACAATGTCAATTTGTGGCACTGAAGATTGAAAAATTAAAAAGCTATTTTGACGAATCAAAATCTTGTTTTGTTCACTGTTGTCTCGCAGCAAAAGCGGCATGTTTGAGCTGCTGAGGTGAAAAATTAATTAAAAATGATTGTTAATTTAGACGAAAAAAAAAACGAACATTGTCATTTACAAATAATTTTCTAGACAATTTAAAAGTAAAATTTTTTAAAACAAGAAACAATGTATAAAGAAGTTTGATTTTTTTTGTTTTTTTTTAGAATTATATCTACATCATTCTATAATTTTTAGTAAGGGAAGTTATTTTTCGTTGAATTAATACTTTTGATTACTTTATCGTGTATATTTTTGGCAAATGTGCTGGAAGAATACGTTTGTAATATTGACTATTATAGTATATACTTATAATATATTAATGTGGTTAATATTTATTGATGCGAGCACTTAATAGATAAAAGTTGATAATACATGTTATTACAAATTGCGCTAGTTTGGTGTTATATGTAAATATTATATTAACTGTTTGAGCTCCGGCGTCCTAGCTGAGAATAAAATGGTATTGTGTGCTTAGTGAGAGTTTTTTAACGTTCTCGATAGCGTAAAAGTTAACTGAAATTTGTATGCAATTGGAACAGCGCCCCTAGCGGCAAAAGTAGGCAAACCTAAATATTTAGTAAATAGGGTGATAATTTTGTTATAAACCGAACAGTTTTCCATCTAAAATACTTTTTTTTAATTAACAGACTTCATAACATAATATTCTAAGGTACCATACAAAATAAATATAAAAAGGTAAAGAAAATGTTAAATTTCATAATTTCTTGAGAAAAAATAAGTCTTAAACAAAACTTACTATAAATAACAGAAAAACTGTAACATAAATTGTAAAAATATATTATGATAAGTAGTATCTGATGAATAGCCAAGATATGTCCAGATTAATATTGAAAACAATAGCTGCTCTATTTAAGTAGTTTAATGTCTAATTGGGCTTAAGTTTGAGGCCTCAACAAAACAAATTCATCATATGTGAGTGTACATTCATATAAAATTCCAATGGAAGGTTCCAATAAATTATTATAATACTAAATCAAATTAATATTATATTAATTATATATACTATTTATTTATTGAGAATCTCATTTTAGAGTAAATTAATTATAATTTTATCGTTTGGGTGCACATCAACCAACTACTCAAACCTTACTAAAAATTTTGTAGACCTAAAGTTTGAGATTATTATAGAACAATAGGGTGTGATAGCTGTAAAGTTTATTGCAACTACATATGTATAACCGTCAAAACTATGCGAAATTTGGCACGCATTGTTTTTTTAAGTTCAATAGCCACAAACCCAAGCAATTTAAAGTTTACTAACAAAAGATCTTCAGATTATCTTTATACTCTACTCTAGATTATTCTAGATTAGTCTGAAGTGAATCCGCTAGAGGCGCTGCCCGCGTGCTCACCCAACGGATACTATATACAACAGAAATACATATATACGGAGAATTTTCAAAGCAAAGTCGTGGCTTTTATATAAACAAATAACAATAATCATAGATTATTTTCTACATAATATATGTACTCGTAAGTTATTCGAATAATTAAAAAAATGATATTTAAAATGATTTAAATGACAATTTTAAAGAATTAATTCCCGCAATGTTGAAATGTCCCCATAGTTACTAAAAATAATATATAATATCGAACAAATATTATCAACTTATATCGTATTTTCATGTTATTTGACAACTGAATTGTTTTTTTTTCATTTTTAATATATAATAAAAAAAATATTTTAATATAATTATGACGAACCAAATTGTACTTTTTTTATGTAAATCGTATAATGAATCAACTTGCGACCAGACCTGTTATACTCATTTTGAATTTGTTATATAGTAGTTTTAGTTTTGATCAAGTAAGTTTATGTTATGTTAAACCAAACTATTATATAAAAGGAATGAAATTTATTATACTTTTTACAAACAAAGATCGTTCCGTCACCAATGATAGCAAACCGTTTTTATTATAATTTTTTTTCTTTTGCATTCCGTACTTACTCTTTGCCAATTTTTTTTTTCTGTTTATATTTGAATTTAATCGTGGCGGGTTTATGTTTGGGTGATGCCATATGTTCCGGCGGGCGGACGGTAATCGCCCGGCAGGGTCATCACTTGCTTCTTAGTGAAGGCGTATTTTCTAACACCGATGTTCTTTTGGGTGTTAGCACGGCGACAGCCCTCGCTGTAACGAACGTTTCCAATATGCTTCAATTAATAAATTAAATTTTTTTTTTTTTTTTATTCTACGTGACTAGTGATGGCGAGTGTGGTTTGAGCCTATGTGAGTAGTGAATGGGTAGGAACCTCGATGCTGTCTTTATCTTTAGCGAAAATTTTAAGGGACGAATAAAGGGTTCACATACACGAGAACACTGTACATAACCTCACCTTCTTTGCTTTTACATTGTTTAGACGGGTGAACGAGCACACGGCCCAATTGGAGTTAAGCGGTTCCAAATACCTCAAGAATCAGGTCTGATTCAGAATTCCATTAGAAATATGTTTTTTTTTTATTGCTTAGATGAGTGGACGAACTCACAGCCCACCTGGTGTTAAGTGGTTACTGGAGCCCATAGACATCTACAACGTAAATGCGCCACCCACCTTGAGATATAAGTTCTAAGGTCTCATGTTTTAGTTACAACGGCTACCCCACCCTTCAAACCGAAACGCATTACTGCTTCACGGCAGAAATAGGCAGGGCGGTGGTACCCACCCGCGCGGACTCACAAGAGGTCCTACCACCAGTAATTACGCAAATTATAATTTTGCGGTTTTGATTTTTATTACACGATGTTATTCCTTCACCGTGGAAGTCAATCGTGAACATTTGTTGAGTACGTATTTCATTAGAAAAATTGGTACCCGTCTGAGATTCGAACACCGGTGCATCGCTCAGCACGAATGCATCGGACGTCTTATCCGTTAGGCCACGACGACTTCAAAGAGAGACTTGAGATCTTAGAACTTATATCTCAAGGTGGGTGGCGCATTTACGTTGTAGATGCCTATGGGCTCCAGTAACCACTTAACACCAGGTGGGCTGTAAGCTCGTCCACCCATCTAAGCAATAAAAAAAAAAACATCCAGTCAATCATTTCAACAAGGCATCTCTAATGCATCCTTGATGTAGTTAATACTAGAAAACACGTTTACACTGTGATAATAAGTCAGAATTTCTTTATAAAGACCGAGTTATACTTAGTCTGGCCATAAATACTGTTACAATTAAAAATAAACAAAATATTACATTTGAATTTGGAATCTGTCATTTTTATATGATTGCTCATTGAGTTTTCTCATTTTGGCACCAATACATTGTACAATATTTTGCGATATTAAAATGGAGTGGGTGATAAAGAGAACGGAATCGCTGTGATTGCATTACACAAAGTAGGTATGGAGCCAAATGCAATTTTTAAAACTCTCCATACGCTTGGTATTAGTAAAATGTTTGTGTACCGGGCCATTAATAGGTGCAATGAGACCTCCTCTGTTTGTGACAAAAAAAGAACTGGCCGTCCACGTAGTGTTCGTACGAAAAAGGTGGTCAAAGCAGTAAGGGAAAGAATTCGAAGAAATCCTGTCCGAAAGCAAAAGATTTTATCTCGGGAGATGAAGATAGCACCTAGAACCATGTCGCGTATTTTAAAAGATGACTTATTAGGACTTGCAGCCTATAAGAGACGTACTGGTCATTTCTTAACTGATAATTTAAAAGAGAATAGGGTGGTAAAATCGAAACTGGATTCTGATTTATGGTCAGTTTTAGAGAGTACGGCTTGCTCTAAACGCCATGATAATTTGGAGTCCGTAAAACAATCCGTACGATTGGCAGTGAAATATTTTCCCATGGAAAGAGTGCGTGCTTCTATTGATAACTGGCCTCAACGTTTAAAGGACTTTATTGCAGCCAATGGAGACCACTTCGAATAAGATTTTTATACTTTAAATTGTTTTATATTTATGTATTAAACTAACACACTGTAAAAGTAATAAATGTTATTTGCAATAGATATTTTTTTTCCTTTGTCTCAGTATTTATGGCAATTTAGGTATATACGCGCTATGACATGTCCTTCTTCAAACAAGGCTTGTGGAGAGTATTAAGCGGTAGACAGCGGTTGGCTCTGCCCCTGGCATTGCTGAAGTCCATGGGCGACGGTAACCGCTCACCATGAGGTGGGCCGTATGCTGGTCTGCATACAAGGGCTATAAAAAATTTTTTTTTTGCAACTATGCCATTTATTCATTACCTTCTCATAATATCAAGGGCCTTCTTCACTTCGTTCTCGGCGAGATGATACTCCGAGGCCAATATCGAACACTGTTCTAGGGTCACAGACATTCCGGTCCTATCCTTGGCGCTTTTACAGGACGTGAACCTTACGCCTATCGAAACAAAACACATTTTCGTCAAGCACGTGAAATTACAATTTAACGTTAATAACAAAAAAAAGATCTCTGTGCTAACTTAGAACAGAATAATTGAAGACATGACTGGATGAAGAGGTTAAGTAACCATATTTAAGAATTTTGAGTTTTTACATTGAATAAAGGTGTTATGTGCCTGTAAACTATATTAGACCTTAAATCACCGGGTTTAAATGCTATTTTTAGAAATTACATGTGATGAAAGAGTTATGTACGAAGAAAAAGAACAAGTAACAAAAGTTTGTTGCCAGTTTTCTTAAAATTAACAAATTGTATCATATCCCCCACATCCATTCATGTCTTTAATTATATTCGGCTACTAATCTAATATTTTTTTTGGAGTTTACTCCTTTAGAATCGATTTACATATATAGGCCCGGGGTATGAAAATTATGGGGACCAAAATCGTACTAGCATGTCACACGAAATGCGTTATGCGCCTGATTGGCTCCTGATTGCGTGATGCGTGCGCGCGCCAATCAGGAGCCAACGCGCGGCCGCGTTATCGCAGGTGACGCCGGGCTGCTGCGCCGGCAGTCCGCCACAAAGCCTCGTACTGATCGCGCGTTTCTCTCATTATTGTATTTTCATATATTTGTTAGTCGTTTGTTTTGTGTCTCGTTAATTTGTTAATAATCTGTAGTGTATCGTGTTGTCGTAATATAGAACTATTTCTCGTATTGTTTCGTTTAATTTTTTATATCCAGTAAACTCCAGTCGTGCGTCGGAGCGGACACACACACTTTTTTTTATTATGTTTTGAGCTGAGGTATTTGTACATCAGATTGTGAACGCCATCGCGCATCTTGAGACGCGAAGAAAAAAGTCACAGTGGGATTGTTTAACGGCTCTGCTCAAGCTGGATCGTATGATCGCTTCATCATTTAACGGCCGTCTGGTGTAGTGGTAAGTGACATGGTCACTACACAAGGGGGTCGCGGGTTCGAATCCCGCCAAGGGAGGATATTTGTATGATAAATATAAATGTCTTTTCCAGGGTTATGGATGTATATTAAATATATGTATGTGTATAATAAAAATCTTACATTTATTTCCGTTATCTGGTACCTGTAACACAAGTTCTTTACGAACTTATCACGGGACCAGTTAACATGGCGTGATTGTTAGTAAATATTTATTTATTATTTATTATTATTATTTATTATCATAAGAGTGACGTCACAGTAATAACAGAATCAGAGGCGACCTATGCGATCTTATGATACTACAGGTGTTTACGTAAAATTATAAATATTTCGCCTTTTTAATCACTCAATTCGACTGTATGAATTTTTTTTATGTTTGTTACGTCATAACTTTTGACTGGGTAAATCGATTTTGATGATTATTTTTTTATTAGGAAGCTGACGCTTCCCGTATGGCTCCATTTAAGTTCAGTTTTGATAGTGGTATCCATGAGAAAACCATATAACTCTTAAATTTGCATTAAGTACGTGCGCGACAAATAGATGAATAACTCAATATCACGCCAACCGATTTCGATGATTATTGTTTTTAGTGTATATTATATATTTGTTTTGGAATATCTTTTTTTTTTCTATTTGAAGTCGATTTTTGTTAAAGCATACCTATTAGGAGTGGGTAATATCGGTTTTGCCGCGTATCGAATCGTATCTATATATCGAGGATCAATATCGGATATTGAATCTATATATTTTCTGAATCTATATATTGATGGATGCTAGTAGATTTTCTCGATTCATGATATTTAAGATTTGAAACGATACGCTGATATAATATCGTAGTAGATATAGATTTAAGTCAACGTTATACGGTTGGTTTTCTGATATCAATTTATAATATGATCTTAAAGTAATAAAAAGAACATGAAAATAAAAATATCAAAAAAACTTTCCTTCATGCTTTTACCAGGCTTAGGACTGGCTACATTATTTTCAGTTTTTAGTATTTTGTGTCTTAATTTAAAATTACAAAATATACCAAAAGAGTGTAGATTTCAAAAGTTTAATACAAACACAAGAATTAAACTCAATTATTTGGATTCAACTAAAAATAGAAAAATGTGTACTTTAAAAATCAAACACAAAAAACTTTTAAGTATTTATAAACACTTGTCCAAAAATTCTAGTTCAAGGTCAAAGCGCGTGAAATTAAATTCAACGATGCAAATAGGCTATACTGCATTCAAGTTAGGGTCGAAAGTTGAAACTTCTTTCCTTAATTGTATCCTGCTGATACGCTAAGAATAATCTACAGACATATGGACTTAAATATAAGGTTTACAATTGTATGGATAATGCCTGTTTCTGTTTCATTCATCACATGATATCCCTATCGTGCGCTCACTCACTCTGGCCGATTCGATACGAACCAAACGAATATTGCTGATATTAACGAATCGGTACGATATGCCGATGCGCATCACATCGAGCAATATCGTGTATCGGCCGATATCGAAATATAGATTTCGATTCACGAATCGGTCCGATATGGCGATGCGCATCACATCGAGCAATATCGTGTATCGGCTGATATCGATATATAGATTTCGTGCGGGGCGATATCGGATTCAACGATATTGCTGCGATATATAGATATTGAATCTATATACGATTTATATCACCCACTCCTAATACCTATTTACAATTATTTATTACACGAAGTTTCCTTCCTTCTTCACGTTCCTTCACCGTGGAAGTCGTTCGAGAGCGTCTGTCAAGTACGTATTTCAATAGGAAAATTGTTACTCGCCTGCGGGATTCGAACACCGACCGGCACTAACCGCATCACTCGATAACCAAGGCACCAGCCGTCTTATCTATTAAGGCGCGACGACTATATATAATACGTTAGGACTAATTAAAATTGTTTTTCAAGGTCACGGATGACCAATCATTGTTCTTTTATGTCACCTACATTCCGATTAAAGTATGCTTTACATTTAGCGGGCTAAGGTTGATTTTCGCTTGTTTACGAAATGATGCTATCGGGGCATTACCGTTCATCTGCCTTACGGCCATCGAAGCCAGCTGTATCACCTCGTAGTTCCTTGGCACTTTTTTGTGCACCGAGATCCTAAGGTTCTCCATTACCTCCTCCAACGGCTTCGACCTTGAAGACGCTGTAATATCAAATCACACGTAAAACATTATCAGCAAGGAAGTCTCTGGTAATTTATTTAAAACTTCAAAAAGTACATTGTAACGAACCAAGATTCCGTATATAAATATTTATTATCAAAATATCGTCGTTGTCAAACCAAAATCTGCTATGTGGACTTTTTGTGATTTTTACTTTTTGACCTTTTCGTATAGTTCACAGCCCTATCTACCGTATAAAAAAAACTGTTACGTGTCTATAACTTTAATATTTATCTATAGATTTCATTTCATACAGTTCTTAAAAAAAAAAAAATTGCTTGTATGGGTGGACGAGCTCACAACCCACCTGGTGTTAAGTGGTTACTGGAGCCCATAGACATCTACGACGTAAATGCGCCACCCACCTTGAAACATCAGTTCTAAGGTCTCAGTATAGTTACGACGGCTGCCCCGCCCTTAAAACCGAAACGCATTACTGCTTCACGACAGAAATAGGCAGAACGGTGGTGATACCTACCCGCGCGGACTTACAAGAGGTCCTACCACCAGTATGCCCACTTTCCGTATATCCTCCTCCTCCTCGCGTCGTTTCCTCACTGCGGGGGGTCGTGACCATTATAATTCGACATGATTTTACTCCTTGTAGTGTCCCGCTAGCGCCTCCGATCATTGGCCGCATGAAGGGCGTCGTAGAATGGGATCTCTAGTGTGGTGCGGATTTGGTCGAACCACCTTGTCGGACTGCGCCCGCGCGGTCTCTTTCCCTCGATCTTCCCTATCACGAATAGTCTTTCTAAGCTATCCGGTTTTTTCCGAGCAATATGACCGAAGTACTCGGGTGCGCGGCGAAGGCAGAGTGTGGACAGTCTAGACTTGATCTGCAGTTGAGATAGACTGATTGCTTCTCTTCGCTGTCCAAGGTATCCGGAGCATTCTTCTCCAGCACCACATATCAAAATACGCAAAACTCACGTTTCCTGAATGTCATCACTCCTCTGGTGATGGCGACCAGATCCTGCGGGAAGACCTTGCAGAACTTGTGGTAGTACTTGTTGAGGCGGTCCAAGTTATCGCTGTTCGAGTGGTACTGCGGAATCGTTTCGCCGAGGGCTTCGGCCAGCGACGCCTTCTCGTTAATGCCGATGTTGAAGAACACCGCCGTTATTGTGAACGAAAGATGCTGAAAGCAAATACGTTTTAGTCTGTCTTCGTACTTATATATCTTATACTGAACCCTGATACCCTCAACCGCTCACTAGACGGTCCGAGGTAGACTTCATAGGAGACCGGAGAACAGTCAGTAGAGATTGAACTGTCTTAGAGTACGGGTGCGGCTGCCGGGATTGCTCTGAGACTTATTATCCATATTGTGCAAATCAAATAAATAGTTCGTATCAAAAGTTTCCTTTTTTAAAACGACCTCAGAGTAAATTCCCCTAACAGTACTATACTGTGTCCTTAGTGGGAGTTTTTTAACTTCTCGATCGCGTAAAAGTTAGCGGCAAACGAAGGGAAACTGTTCCAACTCCATCATACAAATTTGAGTTAACTTTTACGCGATCGAGAAGTTATAGTGCTAGTCACCTCTTGAGGTATGTGGCGGGGTGAGACGGAGGAGGGCGCGATTGACAAGACGCACACGATATTATATTTAAGTGCAGATAAATCTCAGAATAACATTTTAGAATTAATGTAATGGGTACCTAATTGTAATATTGTATTTTTCTATTTCCTGGTTAAACAAAAAATGCATATTCAAAAGTGTTTATTATATTTTATTATTTACGATACAAAACAATTTTATAAGCAAATTAACATTTCTTAATAAGAAAATAATAAAAAAAACTCTATCACCGTTATAGTACATTTAAAAAAAATTATATTATTTATCTATTTTGATTTTTTTACCAACAAAAACTGATTAATTTTCCTTCGTAATACCCCCCCATGTCGAAATCTGAGTTAGCTTGACGTTTGTTTACCTCCCCCGCCCTGCCGCTCACATACCTCAGGCGGTGACTAGTGCTTCCGAGCACACTATAACAAACTCGCACTAGGCACACTAGACGTTAAACTTTCTCGGTTGAACCAGAAGGATGAATAAGGTCACGGCCCGTCCGGTGAAAGTCGGATATCGGAGCACCAGATGTCGATTGAGGTCGATGTTTCATTTATGCGACAGCTATCGCTGCCTTTGAATTGAAGCTCGTGACTAATTCACAGTAGAAATAACCAATATAAATAGGGTAGATAATTAGGTACAAAGACTAATATACATATGCATTTATATTTAAATATATACTTATCAATCTGTTCGTCACAAGAATAATTCCCAAATCGTTTGCTCGGCTCAACAGTACAAATATGTCGAAATAACACAACTATTACCAGTAGTGCGGATTATAAATTATCTATCATGAATTACATGTTACTCCTATTTCGACGAACACTACCAATAATTATGAAACCTTCTAATCTTTTAAGTATTAATAATAAAAGTAAATAATAGTTTAAAAAACTAACAAAGTACGCTTTTATAGAAAATCAAACTAAAAAATAGAAAATAAATTTTAATAAATTTTAATTAAAAATAATATAAGAAAAAATAATTTTATTGTAAACAAGCGTGAGGTGCTTTTCGGGATATTATCAAAATAACCTTTCTACTCATATCTGTTCATAAATTTTTTGTAACTACTGATACCATGCACCCCACGCTTTTTTTGCAATAAAGTCATTTTTTCTTACACTATTTTTATGTCAAATTTAATTTTCATTTTTTAGTTGAATTTCAACTTTTTATTTTTTTTTATTTTTCATTTTTTTTTAATATTGAATTGTCATCGGTCCTTAATAAGTATACTAAATTTTGAATCAATCCGACGTTTTGAAGGGGGTCATAATCATGTTCAAAGATTCCGTTACAAACATACATACGTCTGAAGCTAATAAAAGCGTATTAAAAGTAAGCTCCAATAGTCGGTACAGACTCGAAAAAAAATTCACTATTACCTCCTTCACGTCAAACTTCGAGTACAATGATTCCGACACTGGTAATTTAACCACCAATGCACCTCTGGCGCCAGTCACTTGAGGTACCGATGGATTACTAAGAAATTAAAGAACAATATAATTAGATCATCCACGTTCCAATTAGAATCCATATGGATAACAGGATAAGTAAGATAAGTACTTGGTGAAATTCGGGTGTGCACGGGAACGGCTGCTAACTGATTTCGCTTAACATTACAGGTTTGGGGATTAGGTTAGACAAAAGAAAGATCCTCCATCGAGCAGATGAAATTGCTCGGTAGACCATTTTTTCCTACCTAAACTGATAGAAACTGAGGCTATGTCAGCGTAACCGGGCGAGTAGGTGAGTTCTTGGGTCCCAAGCCGGGAGTGTTGCTAACACTAGCCTTAGCAAGAGCAGTGCTTCGCAGAATCTACCACCGGATCGGAAACGCGGCCCACTGAGAAGATCCGGCGAGAAACTCAGTGGCCTGTGTCTATGGGTTAGTTTACTCGTCCGTAGACCGATGATCCAAATGTTGTTCGGAACTTGTATATATCGAAGCTTATCTTATAAATGTCGTGAGCGAGATTCAGACATCTCTCAAATATCTTATGCTCTATGATGCCAACTATCCAAATTCACTGTGCCCCACAATCTCTTTAACCCACCACTGACGCCGGGGTCAAAGTTCAGTTGCCAATGGCCACAAACAAACAAACGAAAGCGCACAACAGGCGTTCTATAACGACGTTATAACTGTAAAACTTTATATTTGTTACCGAATCACTCAAAAACGGCAGACAAAATAGGCAAAGACACGTGTCTATTTTAATTGTGCTCTGATTTAACTAAGTTTTTCTAGCCTGATTGTTAACAGATTTTGTTATTTTAGTGACTATTAAAATCAGACCATTTTTTCAATCACACCCTCAAAAATGGTTAATAAAATTTTTAAGTGGAAATGTAACGCATAAAATTAATTTAGGTCTTTAGGCATCTCAGTTAGTATGATCTAATTTCAAAAGCTGGTCGACACTCGTTACTATAGTATAGTTCGTTCGCGTATTGTATTAAAGACTAGGCTATACCAACTTACCCGTGCCCGACTTTACACAGTTGAAAGACGACCGTCTGAAGATCTTCAACGGCCACGACCATGTCGCCCCACATTGCCTTCTCATTCGAATACAAACTGAGGAGACCTTCGAATCCACAGAGGGGGCCCAGCCCGGAAGACAACAGCTTGACTACCACATCGCTGGGTACAGAGCATAACCAGCAGAGCAACCCTGACGTGACAGTCGTCAACTGAAATATAAAACATTAACTGGTTACGAAACTTTGAATTTTACAGGATTTTCATTTTACAGAAGGACACCGTGTATTTCGAAATTCAAGTCCTGTGTGCTTGGTGCGAGTTTTTTAACGTTTCCGATCGCGTAAAAGCTAACTCAAATTTGTATGGAGTTGGAACAGCGCCCCTAGCGGCAAACGTAGGGAAACTGTTCCAATAGCACACTGGAGACAGGCACCTTCAAACTAAACACAAAACTGGTTATAGGACGTATTAACGTTACCCCGTACGGGTAGGTAGTACCTATACTCGCATACCTCCGCCGACTGATCGGCTCCTATCTCGAGGGCAGGTCGATCCAGTGCATCGGACACGGTGGGGCGATGTACCGCTTCCCCGTCGAGCGCGGTGTTCCGCAGGGGTCTGTCCTGGGCCCCCTGCGGTGGAACATCGGCTACGACTGGGTCCTGCGGGGCGTCATTCGGGGTCCCCTCCCCGGGCTGAGCGTAATATGTTACGCCGACGACACGTTGGTCGTGGCTCCAGGGAGGGACTGCCGGGAGTCTGCCCGTCTGGCGTGCGCAGGCGTGGCACACGTCGTCACAAGGATCCGACGGTTGGGACTCGAAGTGGCGCTCGACAAAACCCAGGCCCTGTTATTTCACGGGCCGGGACGAGCGCCGCCTCTGGGTGCCCACCTCGTGATCGGAGGCGTCCGCGTCGGGGTCGGGGTGACCGGTCTTCGGTACCTCGGCCTCGAACTGGATAGTCGGTGGAACTTCCGCGCTCACTTTGAGAAGTTGGGCCCTCGACTGATGGCGACGGCCGGCTCTCTGAGCCGGCTGCTTCCAAACGTCGGGGGTCCCGATCAGGTGGCGCGCCGCCTCTACATGGGGGTGGTGCGGTCGATGGCACTATACGGGGCTCCCGTATGGTGCCACGCCCTGACCCGCAAGAACGTCGCGGCGCTGCGACGTCCGCAGCGCGCGATCGCGGTCAGGGCGATCCGAGGATACCGCACCGTCTCCTTCGAGGCGGCGTGCTTGCTCGCCGGGGCGCCACCCTGGGACCTGGAGGCGGAGGCGCTCGCTGCCGATTACAGGTGGCGTAGCGACCTCCGCTCTAGGGGGGAAGGGCGCCCCAGCGAAGGTGTAGTTCGAGCGCGGAGGCTCCACTCTCGGCGGTCCGTGCTGGAGGCGTGGTCTCGCCGCTTGGCGGACCCGTCGGTCGGCCTCCGTACCGTCGAGGCGGTCCGTCCGGTCCTCGCGGACTGGGTGGGCCGCGACCGCGGATGCCTCACCTTCCGGCTGACGCAGATGTTGACCGGCCATGGGTGTTTTGGCCGGTACCTCTTCAAGATAGCCGGAAGGGAACCGACGGCGCAGTGCCACCACTGCGCGGACCGCGACGAGGATGACACAGCGGAACATACATTGGCTCGTTGCTCTAGATTCGACGAGCAACGCGTCGCCCTCGTCGCGGTCATAGGAGAGGACCTCTCGCTGCCGCGCGTCGTGGCTACGATGCTCGGCAGCGACGCGTCCTGGAAGGCGATGCTCGACTTCTGCGAGTCCACCATCTCGCAGAAGGAGGCGGCGGAGCGAGAGAGGGAGAGCTCTTCCCTTTCCGCACCGATCCGTCGCCGTCGAGCCGGGGGCCGGAGGCGGGAATACGCCCGTACGTCCCGGCCCCTGTAGGTAGCGGCCTCCCCCCGGTGAAGATCAAGGGGCGACCTGAGGGGGTGAGGCCGCGCGGCGCGCTACCAGCACTCTAGCGCGCTGCCGTGGAGTGGATAGAGCGACCGGTCGACGGTGTATCGCGTCCCGACCCGGCAGGCTGGTTCTGGTCCAGCGGGATATTCCGGGACACCAGCGGCACCGTCTGGGCGGCCCGACGGGCTGCCGTACCGAGACGGCCGACGTTTCAGAGCCTTCGATTCGCCTCGAAGGCTCCGTCGGCTGGGCGTCCTTGGGGTGAGCCGCGCCGTCTGGTTGTAGTGTTGACCGCGGTAGCCCCCCTACTTCATCCGGGTTCTGACCTCGGAGGAGATCGGACGTCGGGTGAAGAGTGCAGGGGAGTCGTTTAGTGGGTGGGTCCTAAAATCCTTGGGCCCGCGGTCTGCTCACAACACCATGCAGATCGTTGAGTCTCACATACCCCGCGCGCCCCTTTTGCGCGGGGACCTCGTAGGAGGTTCGGCCCACTACTCGAGAAAAAAAAAAAAAAAAGGTAGTACTACGCATTCGGATTTGAAGGGTACATCAGCCGTTATAAATTTAGATTTCATGTCTTAAAGCGGATGGTGGGCTTCACATTATGATATCTTTTTTGTTTTGACTGAGGTATTATTGGTGGCCCAAAGGCCTTTCCAGTTTCAACAGGAGGGGTGGGATTTGCTAAAAGCTGCCCGAGCGCTTGCGAAGGGGACCTAACAACTCGAGAGCAATTGCTTCGCGAATGAATTTGAAGTCGTCGTGGCCTAAAGGATAAGACGTCCGGTGCATTCGTGTTGAGCGATGCACCGGTGTTCGAATCTCAGGCGGGTACCAATTTTTTGAATGAAATACGTACTCAACAAATGTTCACGATTGACTTCCACGGTGAAGAAATAACATCGTGTAACAAAAATCAAACCTGCAAAATAATTTGCGTTATTACTGGTGGTAGGACCTCTCGTGAGTCCGCGTGGGTAGGTACCACCACCACCATGCCTATTTCTGCCGTGAAGCAGTAACGCGTTATTTTGTAGGGTGGGGCAGTCGTGGTAATTATACTTGAAACCTTAGAACTTATATCTCAAAGTGGGTGGCGCATTTACGTTGTAGATGTCTATGGGCTCCAGTAACCACTTAACACCAGGTGGGTTATGAGCTCGACAAGCCATTTAAAAAAAAAAAAGAATCTAATACCGGATCGTAATCGCGACCCGCTGAGAAGATCTAGCGATGAGGAACTCAACATGCATGAGTATTATGATATCTAAGAGTTTACTTAGCACGATCGCTCGTTTCGTTTATGTTAAATCCATTAACTTTCAAATTAATTACAAGATCGGAGCAACGCTTACGGCTTGAGAGAAACAAGTGTCCCTCCTGGTTTGGAGGACGGCATTCTCGCGCGCCCACAGCGGAGCTTCGCAGCGGAGACGCAGGGCGGCGTGAGACACGCGCAGCCAACGCGCAGCGCCGTCCACGTTCTTCTTCAGCAATTCAGCCTGAGCTCTGATAACATCCATCTGCTCTTCGGTGTGGTCTCCTGGAATGTTTTAACAGACCATGAAACCGTCTCCCAAAAAAAAAAACCTTACATAAAAAAACACAAGATCTAAATTTGCTAGACAATTTTGATGACATAGCCGAGGGTTACCGCTCTATCCGTAAGTTTAGGGCTTCGCAACAACGGTTGCTTTTTAGAGGACATATTATAAATGTTATTTAAATAACAACCGGAATGACTCTTTGCGAACGAGAGAAGAGCATCTATTAGAATACCACTGTTCCTTTCCATTTTTCCAAGAAATTAACACCCGTCGGAAATTTCATTATTCCACCCAATTTTCCCGAGCGAAGAGCATCAATCGGGAATCCCATGATGCACATTACCCGTGTTGCAAAAATCCTACCAGTATTCGTCGTAAATTCATCGCGATTTACAAAAGCTACTTTTACGGTTTAAACTCGCATTTTTTATTATCATTATATTATTTCATGCGTTTATAATACTTTAAAGTAATTACGGTACAAGTGAATTTTATTATGTATATTTAAGACTCGCGAAGAAAACGCTTTTCATTAAGAGCTATTCTTTCGACAATAAGTTATTATCGTTATTCCGTTAATAAAGTTAATAATCTTATTATAGTAGAGTAGAAACCGGTATAACAACTCACCATTCTCAGTTCGGATTATTTCGACAACGAACCGAATCAGCGAAGCCAACGCTTCCTCGATTGCTGTTCCGACGGCCTTCAAGTACGCAAAGTTGTTGTCTCTGGTCGTCTGATCCAGAGGACTGACGTCGTCCAGTGCGTCCGATATACCTTGAGGCGTCTACGAAGAAATCGATCTTTCATGTGTTTGTTCGTAAAACGTTAGCCCTACCAGTTGAACTAAATATTAAAAATAATACGAAAACACCTACACAAATTACACTATTGCACACTAAGTTTCGTGTTGACGATGATTTATGTATAATACAATTTCAAAGACAATTTTCTAATAGATTTCATTGTAGAGCACATGCGAGATTTTACAACGTGTCATCAAAAAAATTGTTTGCAAAACTAGTTCATGCTACAAAGTATTTTGACTGTGCTATCAATTTGTAAGTAGGTCGAGCAATTTTTGCCTATCAATATATTAGTATTTTGCCGACCCCTAATACCTTACAATTTCTATTCGCATAGCTAGTTCGTTTATTGTACGAACCATAAACAAACAAAACTTTTGAAGTGCTCAGCACTTTGGCTTAAAAAGAAAACAAACAGAAAAATAAAAAAGAAATATCTCTTTTATTTAGCATTTTTTTCATATTTTTAGAGGATTTATGTTTAATTATTAAACATTTTCGTAGTTTACAAATGAATTCAATAGAGAATTGAAACAACACAGTTCTACTTCAAATTAATTTTGTATTCATGTAAGCACACTAGATTCGCGAGAGCATGCTGCATTTCACAACGCTACATAAAACAAGATGCATGGTCACAAACAAACATGTGGGAATAACTTGAATGTTCGGAAAAGCAAACTTTATTGAAAAACGAAGGAAAACAAAACAAAGAGCATTAACAATCACAAATTTTAATGAAACAGGACAATTCTAAACTCAGGGAGTAAGTTACGGAACTGCGGTAACGTACCTTCCTCTTATCGACTTTGTTGTTATTAACGAGGCATCGATAAGAGACCTGCTCCAGCGAGGCGGAACTCTTAAAGTCATATCTGAGGCTACCGTGCCTCGTCTTAGTCGAATCGAGCGAATGACTCGGTTCGGTCGTTTTCGCTGAACGAACTGAACGGAACGAATTATTTAGACTGATCCGTTCTTCTCTCTCGGTCTTGAAGTAATCGTTGTGGAACTGCAGTTCTTCTTCGATTTCTTCGGATATTGGATTCTTTTTGTCGCAACTCATGCTCGGTTCGCTGGTACATGTCGACGGGTCGTCTTCAGTGGGCGAGGCCTCCTTCGAGCTGGAGCTAGACGAAACGTCCAGGGTTTCGCAGTCCGAATTGACGGCTTCGAACAGGTTCATCTGTTCCGTCAGACGTAGGATCGTGGACATTGTCTGTAAGGAGCCGATTTATGGGAAAATTTAATCTATTACTATCTCTAGGGCCGATTTACTTAGATCACGTGCAATTTTTTTTTTTAAATGTCTCTTTCGATCTATTTGTCAAATATCATGACTACCTTCGCCCACATTAAAACATGAGATTGAACTCTGAATCGCCTTCCGGCCCACAATCCATTAGGTCTACGACTAAGAGTTAATGTTAAAGAGTTAAAAACAATAATTAATTTTGATGAAATAATTGTGTGTCTATCTGACCTGCCCATCGGACTCGTCGTAACCATAATCTTTCGGCCACCCGATGTAAGACAGCGTCTCCTCCACGGCTGTCGGGTCCCACAATGCGAGAATGCTCTTCGCCTTGTTCTTAATGCCTGTGATCAAAATTCTTATTTAAATACTCGATACTAAATGCTACTTTACTGGTATAGGACCTCTTGTGAGTCCGCGCGGGTAGGTACCACGACCGTGCCTATTTCTGTCGTGAAGCAGTGACGCGTTTCGGTTTGTAGGGTGGGGCAGCCGTTGTAATTATACTTGAAACCTTAGAACTTATATCTCAAAGTGGGTGGCGCATCTACGTTGTAGATGTCTATGGGCTCCAGTAACCATTTAACACCAGGGGGGCCAGCAATAAAAAAAAAAAGAACAAAAAATAATATCGTATAAAAGATTAAGCTGATAAAAGTAGTGCAGTCGGCGCAGTCGCAGAACGGCGTCATTGCGATAAATGGTTCAAAACTTTGCAAAAACTTTACCAAAGAAAAATAAAGTCGAAGAAAGTTCAAATAGTAATATAACTAATATTCTGTGAGACGGACGGAAGGTCTTTCGGTCCACTAGGTTTTAAATTGTCAACGCAGCCCGTAAGGCATAAGGTGGAAGTTCCAAATGTATCATTATTCCATTTGAATTTTTGAAAGAGGTATGCATCAGGTGTGCGTCACGATATGGCCAGGACGACATGACCGGTACGAGCTGATGCCGGTATGATTTCTGCTACACACTGTTCCTTCACTATGGGTCATAAGTAATATAGCATATAGTACTTTCATAAAAAACTGTCACCAGTCATGACTTTAATTTTGGTCTGAGTCAAAAAATATTGTCTTTTGAAATTCATGAAGATACTTTAAATCGGCTTTTATTTTATTATTGTACGTTGTCTGTTAGTTTCGTGATAAGTGATTTTTACTACAGTTATTCGAGATACGAGATCCATTGTTGAAGTTTATCGTATCCTTCCAACTGGAGAATTACTCCAAACTTAAAATCACCAGAATCTTTCATTCGTCCACCTTTCATACCGGTCTCCATCCAATCGAATTTCTCGCCGATCTTCTCAGTGTGTCGCAATTTCGATCCACTGTTAGATTCTGCGAAGCATTGCTCTAAGATTGAGCCTGTGAATTAATCTCGTCCACGCGTAGCTGGAATAGCCTTTTATGCTGCTCGAGAATAGGTAGGTAAAAAAATCGGTCACCACACTCGTGCTCACCGTCCAATATGGCTTGAACTTCTTCGATCTGCTTTGCCTGAAGCAGCATAATGATCCTGTCCATGTCGCCGGACAGTTCGTCTCTCAGACGCCGCAGAGCCACCACGTTGTCATATTCGACTTGTATCTTATTGGTAATAGATTGCAGCTCGGCTTTGCTGCTATTAATGTCTTTGACGTGTTGGACCAGCCTGCGTGATAGAAATTAATCAACTAACATCCACAATAACTTTCAGCTTTAGCGACATAAATTACAAAATAATAGAGTACTAAAATCAGGTCAGTTACGCAAACTATCACGATCCGAATATCAAATTTGATATCTTCACGATATGATTTTAATAGCAAAACCAAAACTAAGGTGTATCGTTGCAATAACCTGATCAATCCTCCAGATCGCTCTGTCTTATGAGTGTGAGCGGCAAAAGCTCCGGCAGTTACAATGTCATGGAAGCCGGTTTTGTTCAACGTGTCATTGTGCACCCACATACGTTGCAAGTGCAAGTTAACCGGCGCGAACTCTAAACTAGCGTCATCTGAAAACAGATCGTATAAAAATCCATAATATCTTTACACAACTAGCCTTTATTTTAAGATATACCCAATTCATGTTTTCTTGAAGCCACGACCACAAGTCATTCGATAGGACCAGGCTATCTAGCCATTTCTATCAGTGCTATTGTAATTAAAAAACATCGATGTCAAAAAACTTTGACTTCGCCACAAAGCTTACGATTTCTTAATTGAATTCAATAGCAATACCTCTGATCTATTACATTTTTTTATGATAAAGAATAAATAAAAAAAAAAAAAAAAAAACCGAAGTATTTTATGATTTAAGTTTTTCGACGCTAAAGATTAACTATTATCGGTCAAAGTTAGCAGACTACAAAGTGGCGATACCCACGTTGTAAAAAAACCCTTATGCCATTTCCAATGCTCCTAAATTTTCAATTAAATTCTAGGGTATAATTTGTCCCGACATCGTTATGTACCGTTACCCTGCTAATGTCTGCCGCGTAGCCACACTTCCCGGTTTCAAGGGTGGAATAGCGATTATAATCTACAAATGAGACTTAGACCGTATGTCGAAGGTGACCGGCGACATGCGCTATGTGATATCTATGGGCTCCGATAACCAATCTACACCAGCGGGCCGTGAGCTCGTTCAACTATGTACGAAAATAGAAACAATCATAACATATTGGACGCCATGACAGACACCACCTGTCCAATACTATACTTTCTCCTAGGGCCGCACTACTATATCAAGAATCGTACAAAAATCGTTGAGGTAATATATTTTTTGCAAATATTGACAAGAAATGACTGAAAAATAATAGGAGACATAAGGAAATCGTTTTTTTTTATTGCCCTTGTAGGCAGTCGAGCATATGGCCCACCTGGTGGTGAGTGGGTACCGTCGCCCATGGACTTCAGCAATGCCAGGGGCAGAGCCAAGCCACAGCCTACCGTTTAATACTCTCCTCGTTTAAAGAAGGACATGTCATAGCGCTCGGGAAACACTATTACTACTCATTATTTTCCGATAGATGTCAAATGGCAGACTAGGAAGTCCGATGTGGCCTATTGGACTAAACATGGTTTTCTAGTCTGACGTTCAACGTGTTAAATTGAGAAAAACTGCTAATTTTGATAAAAACGCCAAACATTAGTATTACTTCGATGACATTTTAAAACAACGTCCATTATCAGTTACCCTTGCGACAGCTAGCCTTGAAATAAACGTCGTCAATGCTCTCCATACACTTCTTGGCGTGTCCGTAGTGCTTCAGCAGACCGACGTGGTTGCTGACTAACTCCAGCTGCCGGTTCTGCCACTGGCTACAGATCTCACCGACCGAGAGCAATTCCTCTAGCAGCTCTCGTTCGCGTTCAATATAAATGTTCCTAAACGATATAAATTGATTTCATTTACCACAACCTAAACGACTCAAGCAGCGCGAGGCATCAATTAATAACGAGCGGACGCTTATCGTGATATGGACATTTGATGCGTACAGAGAAGATGCATGTGACTAAGAGATGTATGGAAATGGTAGTGCAAGATAGAGGAGAAAGAAGTCGACCGAAGAAGTCATGGATAGAGTGTGTGAATGACGATATAAGAGAGAGAAGAGTGAGTGTTGTGATGACGGCTGACCGAAAAGAATGAAAGAGAAAAAAAACCTAGTGGGATACATTGAAGAAAAAGAAGAAGAATCGCGTATGTACTTACAACAGTTGGACCGGCATCGAGAAGCAAATCTTCGGTTCCGTCATGATTTCGTGGACAGTTATGTCGCCACCGAGGCCCGATTGGAACCTGTACGTCACTTGGTGGCTGTTCAGGAAATTCTGCTTGATCAACGATCCATACGAGGGAAACTTGAGTTTCAAGCCGAGACGTGGCGGCAGGGATTGAGACCTGCGGTGGCAGAGTACCTTTTGCGGTATCTCGATGCTCCTGTCGTTGCTGTGGACTGGACTGGTGCCTGTGTAAGACGGCTCCAGACTCCAGCCGTTCAAGGTGACGAAACCGATCGTCTTCTCCTCTTTGGTGCAAAGGGACACGCGCAGCCTCTGGGCTTCCTGTTTATGGAAACTTCAATAGTAACATATCTCCATATTGCAACTTGACTGTCTTCTAAGGAACGAATGAAATGAAACCGAATAATTTGAAAATAATAACAATTTATTATAGAACTACAATTAACGACATCTGTACATGATACTAACTCATTAAAAAAATCGCGTATAACTGAAAAACGTTTATTAAAATTAAAACTTAATCCTTTTCTATATCTTAATTTGGCAAATCTCCAATTTGGATGCAGAATGTGATTACTAATTTCTGTGAATGAAACGGTTTTCGTCTGCTACCATAACTGTCTTTGTGTGTCCACTGCCTATTATTATCTGAGCGCGGCTGATTATCTAATAATCCCCCCTATAGCGCGGTTGGCTCCGCGTTATAGGAAAAAGCCAATTATGAACTGTAGAAATCATTATAAATGTCACAGGACAGAAATATGTATACATATATGTAAATCCCCAGTTTATATCCCCGTGTTATACGGGGTTTGAAATCGCGTAATATGAAAACACGTTATAAGGGTACCGCGTTATAGGGGGGATTACTGTATACATTTGATTAAATGTCTTAAGACTATTATACCTGTATCATGCTCAGCTTCATACTGGTGAAGCCCATTGGCACGGTGGTGTCCGATACCGGTTCCTTGACATCGTAAACCACGAGCCGAATCATGGTGTCGCCGTTCAGACCGTCGCTGGCCCGGAACAGAATAGTTTTCGAAAAACTCGGGTTACTACACATCTGTAATGGAGTAATGCGCTTAATAAGAAGAACATGTATTTACATCTTTTTTTTTAACCTACCTCTGCTGATAGCCTTGAGAGGCCATTTCAGCGTAACCCTAAGAAGTAGGTGAGCTCAGGGGGCTCTAACCTGACGACGTTGCTAACACTAATCCTAGCAAGAGCAGTGGCTTCGCAGAATCTACCACCGGATCGGAAACGCGACCCATGAAGAAGATCCGGCGAGAAAGTCAGTGGGCTGTATCTATGGGTTAATTTACTCGCCGAGCCCTTCGTCGCAAGCGATAGGTTCGATGGGAACGGTGAACGGCGCTTGAGGTACCTAAAAGCACCGTTAGTGAATCGGAAGGATCCGATGTAACATCTTCATTTGAATATATATCTAATCTTTATTGAATTAAAGTTCAAAACTGACTGACTATTAAACTGTAAACGGAAGCCATAAATAAAAGAGGACAACACCATGCCATGTTACTACTACATACTATTACTACCTTTACTGTACGAATTTACAAAATGTAATTACGAATCATTTAGAAGTACCACTCAAATTTCCATTTACATAATGGAAACGTGAACCTCACCTCTACCACCTCAGTAGAACCGTATTCAATGCAGGGTCCCTTCGGATTCTTCGCATAGATGACTACCATGGGCGAGGGAGGCTTGCCGTGAGCGTCGCAGAGCAAGTTGTCGCAAGACAGCGCCAACTCACAGATCGGTACCTCGTTCATGTCTACGAAAAGATTTTCAAAAACATTACGGTCAATTGGTTAATATGTCGCGTGCGTGGACGACGGTAACCCCTTCATACGAAGAATGCGGCTTCAAAAAAGGAGGAACTTCTCGATTCCAGTGTTTGTGTGTGTGTGTCGTAGAAACTTCTTTCTAGGTCAACCGATTTTGATGATTCTTTATTTATTTGTAACGCGTGTTTCTCATATAGTCGCTTTTATTATCAATATCTGACCAGAAGTTTTTCGAGTAGCCTTTAATAAGGCATATTTATAAAGTTACATATGTATTATTATACAAGGCATATTAGTAGACTCTGTAAAATGAATGAAAAAAGTGGAAGTGGGCCGGCCACATATGCCGTCGCACTGACAATCGGTGGGGCACAAAAGTACTGAAGTGGACACCTCGTACTGGACGTCGTAACGTGGGCAGACAGCCAACGAGGTGGACCGATGACCTGGTCAAAGTGGTCGGTAGAAAATAGATGAGAAAGACAAGAGACCAAAGAGAATGGGGTGCATTCGAAGAGACCTACACTCACCATTGGGTGGACACGGATTGAAGAAGAGAAAATGAAAAGTTTTTTAAAGTAAATATGTACATTTGCACCTATTCGCACCTATTATAGACATATCATCTTGTCTGTAGTACCTGGTGTTAAGTGGTCAGTGGACATCTACAACGTAAATGCGCCACCCACCTTGAGATATAAGTTCTAAGATCTCAGTATAGTTACATTTTTTTCTTTTTTGCTTAGATGTGTTGACGAGCTCACAGCCCACCTGGTATTGAGTGGTTACTGGAGCCCATAGACATCTACAACGTAAATGCGCCACCCACCTTGAGATATAAGTTTTACGATCTCAGTATAGTTACAACGGCTGCCTCGCCCTTCAAACCGAAACGCATTACTGCTTCACGGCAGAAATAGGCAGGGCGGTGGTACCTACCCGTGCAGACTCACAAGAGGTCCTACCACCAGTGAATATGGTGTCAAACATAACACATATCTGTAATTTTTTGATTATTAATACGCTTATCAAATTAGAGTTTCTTAATAGTTAATTTTGATAATTTAATTTTTTATAAAACCCTTTTGACACGAACTACGTAATATGCGTTTAATTTTCGCTGTCAAATTTCCCACCAGGTTTCTAAAACTCAGCAGCGTCCACATTATATTACAATTAAATACGAAATGCGTTTTTCATTAATGAAATGCGATACGTATATTAAAATAATTAAACGTTTTCACGGATATCTGCAATTGTTGCAATGATTTATATTTAATAGCAATATTTAAACTACTTTCGGTTTTTTTAATGTCTGATGGTACTAAATTTTATTACAAGGCCTCGTCCTATTCCGACTATTGAAATCGTAAATCTTAATTTATTCAACGAAACATTACCAATACCAACTACGGAACTAAAGCGTAATCAATAAAATCCGAATGGCAGAATCGAAGCAAAAAAATTTAAATTTCAAATTTTAATTTTTTTAATTTCATACCCAAAAATTTAGCGGTTTAATTTATTTAATTACAATTGCACCTTTGTTTGTTCGAAACATTAAAACGACGGATGACCTCAATGCGTAGATAAAGACAAGATAAAGACGCAACATTATTATGTTAGCGTTATTAATTAATTTCAAAGAAGCTCACCGACAAAGATCCCCTTCTGCAGCCTGTAGTTGGTGATGTCGATGACTGGCCGAATGGCGTTGAGTCGGTCCTTCAAATCTTGAACTCTGGAGTGCATGTTGTCGTAGGAAGCTAACTGTATCGCTTTCAGCCAAAGAGTGCGCTCGGTCTCAAGAAATGTCGCCATTCTGTAACTGACTCCGCTGTCCCACACTGGAAAAGTGCTGACATCTACGTTACATAGATAGAGCAAAGACCGTTGTTCACACGCATTCTGTTTGTTCGTGTTAGAAACTTTTTTTTGTTTTCTTTTTTTGCATCAGCATTTTGTTTTTTGGACGTTGCATTATCTCTGTTTTTGTACGTTTTCTTGCATGCTAACAAAGTTTGTTGACCGCGCTAGTAAAAATCTTTATTTATGCATTTTTTTTCGTGTCATCAATATTTGCGATTATGAAACACATATAAATACTGTATTAATTTAAGAACTTTATACACACAAAAAAGTGTATTTTTTTTGGCCTCAAACATAATTTTATATTTTATTAAAATGAGAAACGGACGAAGCCACGGGTAAAACAGAGAGTAACGATGCAAAAAAAGAATATATTGTCGGTCACTTTGAAATATACGCCGCCTGTAGTTTCAATTTTACACTGTTGCGGGCAAAATGATTGCAATACGATACTTCCTCGTGATACTACAGAATAATATTTGTTTGAAGTTACCTATTATTCACAAAATATTGAATTGTCCACTATCAAAGGAAATGTTCGTTACAAATAATGTTTAATAATCTAGATATAATTGGGCAAATCCAAAACATTAAAGTAAATTTTTCTCCTCTATATTTCAAGCCATTTTCAATTGTAAAAAAAATAATCGTATTTTCTTATCGTTCCATTAAAATAAAAACATGTTATTCTAAAAATGTTGTCCAAAAGGAAAGAGTTTAGAAGAAATTCTAGACATCAATAGAATATTTAAACGAGAACGGTCAGAAGCGACCATTAGTTTAATTAAAATATGATTTCACAGCGTATTATAACACTCTACAAAGTGTCCCACGGGAAACAAAGTTGTTATCAACGTATAAATAGGATCCTTCAGACGACTCAGCAATATCATGTAGCAGCAAAATCTTCATGTTACGTTTACGACTTAATTAAAACCTTTTTGTAATAATAAACTAAAAAAATATATCGAGCGTTGCTACGTGAGGGGGCCCATGAACAAATAATGTGTTTAATATTGTTACTATCGTATTATATTTTTAGGTAGATCATTGTTTAGATGGTAACTTGTGGAGAGTGTATATGTGTACTTCAAAAAATCTTAATTTCTCTCACAAAATGCGTCTGCATCATAAATAAAAAAACAGAATAATTTTTTTAATGAATTACATCAGAATATCTAAGTTACTGTTCACTTGACAAGTTTCGTTGGAAAAACTGAACTGACTATTCTTTTGGGCTAGAAGGATTGTTGTTAGGCCAGAGGCTTTTCTAACTAAGCAAAGGTGGCCGAACACGCCTTTTTTTACTGCTTAGAAGGATGGACGATCTCACGGACCACCTGGTGTTAAGTGGTGACTGGAGTCCATAGACATCAACGTTATCCCGCCACCCAACTTGAGATATGAGTTTTAAGATCTCACTTTTAACAGTACAACGGCTGCACCGCCCTTCAAACCGAAACGCATTACTGTTTCGTGGCAGATATAGGCAGGGTGGCGGTACCTACCGGTGCGGACTCTAAAGACATCCTACCACCAGTAATTACGCTCATTATAATTTAGCGGGTTTAATTTCTATTACACGATGTTATTCCTTCACCGTGGAAGTCAATCGTGAACACTTGTTAGATGCTTATTTCATTGGAAAAATTGGTACCTGCCAGTGGGATTCGATCACCGATACATCGCTACATACGAATGCACCGGACGTCTTATCCTTTAGGCCATGACGACTTCAAACTACTTCTTGGCTCAGCCAAGAGTGGTGGAGTTTGCTGACAGCCGTCTGAGCGCATCTAGAGGAGACCTAGCATCACGAGGGCAGTTTTTTTTTTATTGCCCTTGTAGGCAGACGAGCGTACGGCCCACCTAATGGTGAGTGGTTACCGTCGCCCAGGGACTTCAGCAATACCAGGGGCAGAGCCAAGCCGCTGCCTACCACTGTTTCTCATATAAATACCCATTGGTTTGCCAGAATTCGTAAAACTTGCGTTTGTGTTCCCAGTCTCACTTTTGTGATATAATAATCCGTGACGTTATCAACTATTGTTTTGATGAAGCATTACAGAGGTGCGACACGGTTCATTAGTACGCTCGACACAGGCTCTATACTCTTCCTAAGACATCGTTACTTTAGCCCGAATACGGCTATCATTCGATAATTCAATCGTGAGATACAATTGTTTCGCTAAATGATCTCTACGATCGAAACTTATTCGAATTAGGTCGACTGGCAGATTGGCTTTTTGGATTGACGATCTCACTGCCCACTTGACATTAAGAGGTTACCGTAGCTCATAGACATTAACAACGTAGATGCCGCCACCCATGTAGAAACCTGATTTCTAAGTCTCAGTTTTATACTATAGTATAGGTTTGTATTTCTAAAATAATACAGCAATCGGTAACCAAAAAAATATTGAGAGAGTATTTGACACGTCAGAAATAACATAATAGCAATTAAAAAAGCGAAACTAAGCCGCGGCATTATTTTATTTTATATTTAGGTAAATTGGTGTTTTTTTCCACTACATGTTCCTAAACCATTCATCTAACTGTGATGAAACTTGGTACGGTCATGACAACCATATCAGGGAAGTTTTCTGTCATACTATCACCGTACAGCACGTGGTGGCAACAAATGAGTTTCCATCTCTCCATACAGAAGAGGGACGTTCGGATTGTCAATAATCCCATTCTCACGGATCGTTTGGAGCCTCTGGGTCTGCAGAGGCACTTCGGTTCCCTCTGTATTTGTACCGTATATTCCATAGGGAGTGCAATGAGGAATTATTTGAGAAGATACCATCGCACTGCCCGCCACCGGAGTAGAGTTCGTCCATACTACCTGACGCCACGGCGGTCATCCACAGGGCATTTCCAGAGATATTTTTGCCACGTACAATCTGGCTTTGGAATTAGCTACCCTCCACGGTGTTTCCCGAGCGCTATGAGATGTCTGTGTGATATTGGACCGACGGTCCGATGTTTTTTTTTCCTACCTAAGCTGATGGTCTTGAGAAACCATATCAGCGTCACAGGGCGAGCAAGTGAGCTCAAGGGGCTCAAACCTGACTTTGAAGACGAACCCTAGCAAGAGTCGTCGTGCTTCGCAGAATCTACCACTGGATCTGAGCGCGACCCACTGAGAAGATCCGGCGAGAAACTCAGTGGGCTGTGTCTGTGGGTTAATTTACTCGCTGAGCCCTTCGTCGCAAGCGACGGGTTCGACGAGAACGATGACCGATGCTTGGGGTACCTAAAAGCACCGTTAGTGAATCGGGAGGATCTGAAATGACTTGTTTTGGGCGACGTCGACTCTATCATTCGGTATGCAGGATCCAGGATGTAGTTACCGGCGGCCACGATGAGAGGGTTCTCGTGTCGTGCCGCTTTATCGAAATGTCCGAATATCTTTTTTTTCTTACCTATGCTGATGGCGTTTTATCAATATGGCACATTAATACCGACTGTAGATAGTTACTAATGGACTCTAGGTCCAGATCGTCGTGAAGGTCGACGTTCCTGACGAACTACGGGGCTACGACGGCTATCCTGCAAAAACAGGATTGAATGGTTTGAAGGGGTTTCAAGTTTGTGCGGGCCGCGTGAGCGAACACTAAACTTGCTTAAGTCATGAGTGGGCGGCGTATGCAAGTTTTGTAGAGTGTCACCTTATTTCTAAGGGACAATTTACTTCGCTTGCAAATCATCGGATAGAGACGTCCTAGTACAAACGCGTCTCGGTCGCGTACCGTCTTTATGTGGGGGCGGAATGTCATTTGTCGAGAGTGGCGCCTAATTTGACCTTCGGGGCCCACGGTATGGGTTGGTTGTACATGATTATGGAGCGAATGGCGGAGGTATTGACGCGCCTATTCGGGAGTGGGATGCTCGAAGTGGTGTTCAGAGGGCGACCCCTTTCGAAGAGCACCGCTATGCTTTTCGTGGAGTTGATGTCGATGCGCCACTCCCAAAACCACAGTCCCATGGTGGTTGCTGCGGTCTGAAATTGCCGATGCAATAACGACTTCTTCCTACACGAATAGTACATAGCCGTGCCATCGGCGAAGAGCGCTAGATGGGTCTCTGGAGACCGGGGTATATCGTTGATATACAAACTAAGTAGTAACGGAGAGAGGGCGAAGCCTTGCGGGACTCCGGCTGTTACTTGATGGGGGCGAGAGCGCGTTCCCTCAACTCGATATCGGAACGAACGGTTCGACAAGTAGACTCGTATGATAAGCACTCGAATGTTGTTGTTCGGAACTTGTATATATGCAAACTTATATTGAAAATGTCGTAAGCGAGATTCAGGCATCTGTCGAATACCTTGTGTTCTGTGATGGCTATTCTTCAAGTTAGGCTTGTGGAGAGTATTAAACGGTAGGCAGCTGCTTGGCTCTGACCCTGGCATTGCTGTCGTTCATAAGCGACGGTAACCACCCACCATCAGGTGAGCTGTATGCTCGTCTGCTTACACGGGTAAAAGAAAACATATAGTTAGCTAAAGTGACAGCTGGACATGCCCGATTTGTACTAATTATTGGGTAATTAAAATTATAACAGGTGTGTAATCGCGGGACACAACGAATAAGTTTAAAAAACGTCAGTAACTTGTATTTACAAAAATATTATTATTTTCGTATATCGCTTTTTTTAAATAACTTTCTAATAATAATTAGGAACAAATCACACACGAGATCATCCGTCCCCAAATTAAGATTCCCTGTGTTATGGATACTAGAGACTGACATAATATATATATTTATATACAGTGGTGGTCATATAATTAGAAACACTTCTTTTGAATAAAGAAAGTATAATTTCAACGTACAAATGTTCGTAGAAAATATACACATTCAATAATTAATAATAATGCAATAATATAACCACTCAAAAAAAAAACTCATAGTCATACTCAACTCAACTCAACTTACTTTTAATTACAATATGAGTCTAACACATGTACGAGTATATTTTCTGTGACTGGCCGCTTGGACGCCTAATTACAAACATTTTAAAAAAGCATCCATAGCTCGTTCTTTTTTTGAAATTGTTTATTTCGCCTGATGACCCGAGAAACGTCTCGTCAAGACTGATACGCCGAAGATTAGTGGAAGCTAAATTGTTTGGAAGAACTTCTCGAGAAGTACGCTTCTTACCAAGCAAAACCAAGAGAAGCGATTATTATTATTCGCTAAAAAATGTAATTGGACGGTACGAGAATGGAAATAAATAATAGTTTTAAAAAACTAATAATTTTTTTCATTTTTACAATAAAATAATTTTTTTTACACTATTTTTAATTCAAATTTATTTTCTATTTTTTAGTTGGATTTTCTATAAAATCGTATTTTGTTAGTTTTTTTAAACTATTATTTATTTTTCATTTTTAGTTGTATTTCAATTTTTTCAATTTTTTTTTCAATATTTTTTTTAATATTGAATTGTCATCGTCCTTAATAACTAATATTATAACTAATATTATAAAGAGGAAAGATTTGTTTGTTTGTTTGTTTGTTTCGAATAGGCTCCGAAACTACTGGACCGATTTGAAAAATTCTTTTACCATTAGAAGCCGACATTGTCCCTGATGAACATAGGCTACTTTTTTTTATTTTTATTTTTTTATTTTTTTGGTTTCATGTGTGTTTTAATGTTTCCGAAGCGAAGCGAGGGCGGGTCGCTAGTCCTTAATAAGTATAAGAAATTTTGAGTTAATCCGACGTTTTGAAGGGGGTCAAAATCATGTTCAAAGATTCCGTTACAAACATACATACGTCTGAAGCGAATAAAAGAGTATTAAAAAGTGTTATTTTCAGATGAAAGAAAAATAAGTACAATGGTAAATTCCGATGGAAATCGGTATGTTAGACGTCCTATAGGTAATGCTTTTAATTATAAATAGGTACACAAGGAGTATAGTCAAGCACGGCGGCGGTAACATTAAAATTTAGGGTTGTTTTTCCGGATATGGAGTTGGACCCTTTCGGAAGATTGAAGGTACAATGGGTCAATGGCAATACAAAAATATTTGAGAGCCCATAATGATTCCCTACTCGGACGACCATTTGCCTGTAACCTGAATATTTCAGCATGACAATGACCCTAAGCACACGGCCATAGCGTCAAATGTTTCCTTAGCGAACAGCGTGTATCCGTTTTAGACTGGCCAGCAAATAGTCCGGATTTAAACCCGATATAAAATTGTTATATGGTATATTGTTAAAAATAAAGTCTCAAATAGACGTAACACGAGTCATAACGAGCTATGTGAAGCATTGTATGTTAAAGCATGGAATCCAATCCCCTTAGATTAAGGTATGGAATTGATTGAATCAATGCCAGGTGGGGGCAGTTCTGCTATTGAAAATAAGGGATACGCCACTTTTTTCTCCTACCTATGCTGATAGCCTTGAGAGGCTATTTCAGCTTCTCCTTGACGTGTAGGTGAGCTCACGGGGCTCAAAGGGACGGTGACCGGTGCTTGTGGTACCTAAAAGCACCGTTAATGGATCGGGAGGATCCGTAATGACGTGTTTAGGGCGACGTCGACTGTTTACCATTCGGTGTACAGGATCGGGTATGTAATGCCCGGTGGCCACGAAAAAAGGGTTTTCATGTCGTGCCGCCTTTTCAAAGTGCCACAATGACTGACTCAATGACGCAATGATCGCCGACTGAGTCATGCTCCAGGTCATCATGGAGATTCACGTTCCTTAGGAACCATACGCAACTAATAATTAATTAACTATAACTATTGGTAGGCTGTGGATAGTAGCTATTTCTTAAATAACAATACTAATTACTAAAAATATATTGTTTTTATACTTTTTTGTTGTTGTTTCGAATTAGATGACCGTTATTGTTCATACCTTAAAATTGATTTAAATGTTTGTCCGTAATGTAATATTGAAACTGCATTTGTGTAGTGAGATCTATATTGTTTTTCTAATAAATGATAAATCGTTGAACATATTGTTGTCCTATTTATTGTTTAATTTCAAAATAAAAACGATTGCGGTAAAGTATCTTACATAACGTCAAGAACCGTTGGTAGTGTTTCTAATTATACGACCACCACTGTATATATACGTTTTGCTTTATTTTAATATATACATATATAGATAATAAGCACCCAGACAATGAACAAACAAACTTGTTCATCATACAAATGTTTGTCCGGTGTGGGAATCAAACCCGCGACCCTCGCAACAATCAGGGGCGCTAACTACTACACCACCGAGACAGTCAAAACAGTTAGTCATAGAAATAAGTTTCCAAAATGATATTTTAGTGGTTTAGTTGCTTGACTTTTACCTCGGTTATCTATACAGGGTGTTACAAAACTACCCGTAAAGCCGAAAGGAGGTTAAACGGGGCCTTATAACGAGTCTATTCACAATATTTAAGAACCGTAGTAAAGCTGGATATCATACGGCATACCCCAAAAAAATAAAATACATTAAAATATTATTTTCACTGATGTGCAAACCCTATTTCAGTAAAATCAAAGAATAAACTGCGCAGAATGTAGAGGTACATTTCTACTCGAAACAGTAGTAGGATATCGATTAGAAGATTTGAAATTGTAAGCATATATTTTTTTCCAACTTGAAATTTTTTTAAGCCAGCACTTGAGTATAATGACATTCTTGTACTAATGTAGCAAACATTTATCGATGAAAAATAGAAAAACAATAAAGTAGACAAATATTAGGTAAAAAAGATATGTAGTAGGCCTTTCTGTTAAATAATCTGGTTCCCTGACATGACAGCTTACTAGGGTTGACAAAATTTTTGGCTTTGATAATTAATTATATTTTTTACAGGGTATTTTGTAACACGTTGTATATTAATACCTGAAGCAAAAGCTTTGTACCCCTTGTTACGAAAATTGAGCGGGCGGAGGAGTATGAAATTTCCCACACTTATAGAGATACATTAAATCAATAAAAAAACATTACACACGCCCACACACGCGCGCGCATATTTTGTTTATTGTCAAAGTTTTGTTATTGTTTAAAGTCGGTGGTCCATAACCAAACATAATAATGTTTTAACTTATAATCTCATTTAATCTTCGTCGAATTTCGACTACCCGGGGACCACTTTAATTTAATATGGCACATACATGGGAACTACAGAGTCCATGCGGCAGAAATGCGAATGTTGAGATGGATGTGTGAAGTGGCAAGAATGGACAAGATAAGGAATGTAGCCCTAGTAGGTAATCAACAAATTAAAGAGCGGACAATTAGCGTGGTATGGACATGTGATGCGTAAAGAAAATGCATGTGACTCGGAGATGTATGGAAATGGTAGTGCAAGGTAGAGGGGGAAGAGTTCGACCGAAGAAGACATGGATGGAGTGTCTTAATGACTTTATGGAAAAGAGAGGAGAGAAAACTGATAGAAGAGAAAGGAATAGAAAAATATGCAGTGCCGACCCCACCTAGTGGGATAAGCTGGAGAAAAAGAAGAAAGATACAGGCGAACTATATCACCAAGTGATGAGCAGTCAACAGAACTCCTAACCATCACAATAAGTCCCAAAATGCATAGCATAACAATCGTCCTAGTTTTCGAACAGAAATGCATGTCTGCTTCGCCGGAAAGAAACGGGCATGGTGGTACCTAACAGCCCTAGCTTACATACGCCCTGCCACTAGTAAAATCTACCTCGTGCATGTTTCCTGAAACCCGTCAGCCCTAATTCATTGAGCCCGCTGAACCTCCACCAGAGCAATAATAAATAACCTAAATAAAAACGTTCTTTAACAAAGCAAAACAGAAATCGTTTCTTTAATTTGCACAAACTGCAAAATGACGTTTTCCCACATTACTTGCCGCGCAATAGTTTAACACGTTCAATAGATCACATTTCAGTCTTTAGTATATTGCACAATTGTAAGATATCGAGTAAGAACCATGGAGTTAATAAGTACCTACAACTGGAGTGCTGTCTAATGCCGAGAAATCGGTCTCGAAAGAGAATACTTTTTGGTCGCGGTGTCCTTGTCTAATGTGGTGACCATATAAAATTTATTTATAGGATAAAATTATACACATGCATCAGTTTTGAATTTACCTTAAGTAATTCTGTGTAACCCTATGTAAATACAAAACACGTGCTTGCAACGTTTTATTTATGTAAATTCAATTCTAAACATTGCTTCGTCGTCATGGTGCCTTTTTTCGACGGTTTTTTTTGGAAGTTGCTGCGTTGTCGAAAATCTAGCACTGAGTTTTATTACAAACATCATTACCTCAGTGCTATTACTTAAACTTCCTCAAACTCATGTTTAACGTCCGAATACTCAACCGCGACTTAAATATTATGTTGAACTTAATTACGCAATTCCTACTTTAGTGTACTGGCTAAGTGGGACGTGCAAATTAATATTTGACACACTGAGTGAGACACTGCAACACACATGGTCTGCGCGTATCGGGTGCTCTTTTCCTACATTCACATCTTCAATTGATTTAAAATTACTTGTATTTTTACTTCTGTGCTATTTTCATGACACGTGTATATTAAGTCTACTAGTTACATTTTAGGAAATAAAACACAATGGGTAATAAAATGAAATGAACTGAAATTCATTTATTTGTTATATGTAGACAATTAAATAACTCTTAAATGACAAGTCAATACACATAACACAATACACATAGTAGGTACTTGATCTCTATTTACAAAATATTGGTTATATTATTATTATTAAGTTCAGTAAATTTTCTGTAATCTTATAATATAACATTTCCTCTATTTATTTTTAAGTAAATTCTTTTTTTTCAACGAAATACATAATTTATTTTAATCAATATCTAAGTGGACCATGAGTATCATTAAAATTTCGCAATTTAAATTTCAATTCAATTAAAAATCGCCATTTTTCTCTAATAAATCTAAAATCGACTTTATATTTACAATCACTATTTCACGACTTTTAAGTTTTTGTTTCAATACCTTAACATCTTGTCGTAATTTTGCTTTTCTCGGGGTATTTTTTATTTCTTGCGTTTGAGTACTTGATTCTTCTTGTTTGACCTTTTTAAAGGACATTTTCCAGAAATTCCAACGTCATATTTACTAGAAGATCCTCCTCGTTCGCTTAACGTCAGGCAAATGATATACATGCTTGCGTGCGATGCTATTCAATACAATAAAAAAAGTTCAAGAAATACCACGTGATGGCTCTTATAATATGAAAAATACATTGCAAAATTATAGTTTTCACGATTGTTTTTTCAAATTTAGTATATGACATAGATTAAGTACAATTTACAAGACAAATGGTATTAAATATTATAATGAGAAAAAATATCTCACATTTTAAAAATATATGCTCACACTAGTAAAAATTTATCAATGAATCTGACATATGGAAGGATATTCCACAAACTGGAGAGGATTCTCGCTTAAAACCACTTATATTAAAAGTGTTCACCATGATTACACGGAAACTTTCACGATTTTCGAAAAAAAAACAAGCCACAAGCTGTATCAGTGCCATTTTAACTTCGCACTACAAACGTAAATAGACGCCATTTTTCTTTTAATCCATTCATAGCTCTTTTTCGGTGATGCCAACAATTAATCTGGCTTCCCACCAAATTCAACATGAAAACCATCAGAAATCTACGTACCTACCATTAAATTTTCCATTAAACAGAGTTCTTATTAATATAGAACAATTTTTTTTTTGGTAATGAGCTTTATTAATGTATGATGTTCTATTAAAAATCAATATATATCATATAATCAATACTTCTTATATAATTTATTTTAATAAATTGTCATCATCAGAAACTAAATTCACCATAACTTTGTACGTTTATGTTGAACCAATTTAATTTTTGACGTTGATGGAAATTCTAAATTGTCGCAATATTTTCTAGTTAAGTTTAAGTCACATCGTTTAAATAATATGTATTTAGATATATTATTGTCATAAAATGTTTAAAATCCTGTAAAGTGGATTGATTTTAACCTTTTCAATAATTTTCAACAACGCCCAAGCTACTAAAAAATCCACTAACCACTAAAAGCCATTTTTGATAACTAAGACGGGGGTCCAAATTCCGAGATTTTATGGAAAATCCTCTAAGCTAGCAACACTGCTTTTTGTTTGTAAAATGTGCGAGAGGGACACCACCACTTAATAATCATTCTCTTTTCAGACCGTTTTTCCTTACATCTTTTGCTATTTAAAAATAAACTTTAAGGCATAGAGATAAAGTATATTTTTAGTTTTTATGTCAAACGAAGTAAGCACTCCAGTTAGAATAGTAACTCTATGGTAAGAACAAACATTTTCGTCGTTTAGGTCGTTTTTGAAATAAGCTGTGAGAGCTTTTCGACCAGTAAACTAAGCCCGTGATCACGTGGCCTGAACGCAACCACCACCCCCTGACACATGGTGTCGATGTCCCAAACTGCATTAGGATAATGGTCCTGCTCTTAAAAAGCACGAGTAATTTAGCAAAAAAAAAGTCGTACTTTTTAATTTCATTTAGCAATAGAATATAATATGCTTTGATTTCCACCACAGAAAAGATATTGCAAAGAAAACAAAGGCGAAATATTATATTAGTCTCTAAAAGCGATGTTTTCCAAACAATCGCTGGACGAACATGATTTTAATAAATAAATAAAAATATGAAAATGATGTACCTATAACAAAGTTATCAATGGTACAAATCGAATTAAGATAAGAATGACCTACCTATTTACCATCTAATACACCTAAAGCCGTACAGAAATCCCCTATAACAAAATGTACCTGTTGCCTGAAAGGAGTTTGTTCATAAAGATTGCTTCTGGTTTTTTTTTTCCTACGTTTATTGATGGTAAGTTGATTGTGAAACCGCATCTAGCGCTGTTCGGACTATTTCTGTCGCGAAGTGGTCAGGCGTTCCAGTTTGTTCCACTTCCAGTTTCTACGGCGTAAATGCGCCACCCACCTTGAGATATACGTTCTAAGGTCTCAGTATAGTTAAAACGGCTGCCCCACCCTTCAAACCGAAACGCATTACTGCTTCACGGCAAAAATAGGCAGGGTGGTGGTACTTACTCGTGCGGACTTACAAGAGGTCCTACCACCAGTAATTACGCAAATTATAATTTTGCGAGTTTCATTTTTATTACACGATTTTATTCCTTCACCGTAGAAGGCAATCGTGAACATTTGTTAAGTACGTATTTCATTAGAGAATTTGGTACCCGCCTGCGGGATTCGAACACCGTTGCATCGCTAGATACTAATGCATCGAACGTTTTATCCTTTAGGCCACGACGACTTCAAAATATACGCACATAGACTTAACAATGAACCATGAGCTAGCTATCCGGCTAAGCCATTGAAAACAGCTGTTTGTTAGCCCAGAACGTGAATAAAGTTCTTTAAAACAAATAAGAAAAGTATTGTGTCAAAATGATTTGTAATTAACAATTGTTTTAACAAGGACAAGCTTCTTAATAAATCACTCACGAATCTTATCGAAACAATATCGGTCTATAGACACCTCACCGATCCTGTGGTTAACGACTTTTTGACTGACTCGGTGGTCCAGTAGTAAGGACTTCTGACTGCTAGGTCGAGGGTCGTGGGCTGGATTCTCACATCAAACAAACATTCGTGTGATGTACAAGTTTGTATGCTCTTATTCTGGGTAGTGAATATGTGGGTCTAATTTCGATTCACAGTCCCCGAGAACGAATATTTCTTAAATAAAACAATTTTTTTTCTTTTATCGCGTGTTTTCAGTTAACATGACACAGAAAAAATGCTAACTTCATTGTGAAAAATGATCACTTCATTGTTTTAAATATTTAAATTGAGTTTAATAACCTTACTAGCTCATCGTGTAACGAGTAAGCCTTTAAAACGTAAAAATCCGATTTTTATAATACTTACCGATTTGAAAAGGCCAATGTCCGTTTTCGTCTTGCGATTGTAGTTTTACTTGATGATTGCCCAAAATTATCACGCCCATTGGTTCATACCAGGGTTCCGGGCCTTTTAAGTAGAAGAGTAGATTGCCTCTAAGACGAAACCACCGAACTGTTGACCCTGGAATTGGTGAAAGTTAATATATAATAGAATGTAATAAATCTGTAGGTATAACGACGAAAGGAAGATCTTCCACCGAGCAGGTGATATTGCTCGGTAGACCGATGGTCTCAATGTCGTTGTTCGAAACTTGTATATATGCATCCAAATGTCGTAAGCAAGATTCAGGCATTTGTCAAATATATTGTGTTGTATGATGGCTGTGGTAGCCATAAAAGTCTATCAATTAAGACTTAAAAAATACCTCATCTATATTCTTTATTTGCGCGACCTTCCACTATGAAGTAGGAATTCAATGAAAAGCATGTGTGATGTTGTCGTGACCTAGAGGATAAGACGCCGGGTATACCCGAGCGGTGCGGCTATACCAGGGTTCAAATCTGATACCATTTTTTTTTTAATTAACTCTTTGTTCTTGATAGACTTTCAGAATCTACGAATAACATCTAGTAATCTGCGTCTCAATAAAGCGTGTTATCCCGCACGGGTATCTACCACTGCCCCAATAATATCTGCGGAAAACATTCATGCGTTTTAGTCCGAATAATTAGGACAGCCTCTATTCTATACGATCCAGAATTAGACCTCATGTCTCGAAGTGGGTAGAGTCATTCAAAAGAATTTCCCTAACCATTTATAACCAGGGTAACGTAAGCTCATTCTACTTTATGTGATCACTTAAAGGGATCACTTATATGATTGCGAGGTTACTATAGTACACATACACTCAACTCGGATTATAGCAAGTAACAAGGCAATTCATAAGATCACTGCGGCAATTTGACGCTCTATTGTCAGGTCAACGTCCTACTTTCCTCAGAGACAGACATACAAAGTAAATATTACCCACCTATAAGCCACAAAAAACAAAAATTGTCTACCTATATCAATAATGAAACAAATCAATCATCACATCACATATTGGTGTTAGGACACCCCGTAAGCCCGCACGGGTAGGCACACCGCCACCCTACCTATTTCTACCGTGAAGCAGTAATGCGTATCAGTTTGAAGGATACAATAGCTATTGTAAAAACTGATACTCAGAGCTCATATCTCAAGGTGGGTGGCGGCCTTGACGTTGTTGATGTCTATTTGCTCCGGTAACCACTCAACACGAGATGGGCCGAGAGCTAGTCCACACATATAAGCAATAAAAAAAAATCAAGGTACAATTATGAAAAAAATCTTACGAATACCAACTTCAACTAAGTTACTCCTCGTTAAATATCGGTCTAAAAATGATAATCAAAACGTATACAGCCATCGTTATATACTCTTGACGAATTCAGAAATATCTGTCTAGTGATCAGTCAGATAATAGATATCCCTAATATCCATTCTTCCCTTTTCCTTGGACTCTAACCCACTAAACAATGACACGTGTAAGTTACGCATTTTAAATTTTGAACTATTCTATTTTTATTTATGTACCTAACACAAAAGATTTTTTTAAATATTATACAAAATAATTCTTCCAAGTGATCAAGACATTATCATCTGAAATCATACCTAGTAAAAGTTGTGAAGTTTTCATAATTTAGGTATATTTGTTCCTTTATTTTTATTTATTTATTATACTTCATGTATCTATATACATTGGTGAATTTAATGCCTATGGCATTCTCTACCGGCCAACCACTACAGAGAAAATAAGGGTATGTAGGTGAATAATTGAAACATAAATTACACACATAAATACATATAACTATACTTGAGACCTTAGAACTTATATCTCTACTCAACTGTATATTATGTGTGGAGAATATGGAGTGATGCATAGTATAGTGATAAATAGATAGACAAACATATGAGACAGTCACTATTTGCTATTATTACAGAACTATCAGCACAACGAAAATAAACATATTTTTTTTATACATTTTATTGTCAAACCGTATTTCTATATTTATAAAGTTGACTTGGTTTTGACAATAACCAGGGACAGCATTGCAAAAACATAATTATTTAATTAATTTAAATTATATAGTATTTTTTTTTCTCACTTATCATATTCATAATTTAAAAAATTTAAAACACGCTTTTTAATTCTATTACATGTCATTTCTCTTTTAATGCAGAGGTGTTAGTAATCAACAAAAAAAACAACTAGTACATTTAGAAGCATATGGTCTATTTGAAATAATAGTCTCACAGCCTTCCAAACTGGAACATTTGCTTAGCTGCAAAAATAAATCGAGCGGTGATACCAATTCTGGCTGACCCACAACATGGATTTTATAGGTTTGATTTATTACAGATTACAGAATCTCTTTAGAACAATTGATGAATGATAAGAATAATGTGACGAATATAATAAAAATTCATTATTTTCTTCAAAACTCTGTATTAATGAGATTGCTTTTGCACCAACTCATGAAGGCACACAGCATAGCTTAATTGCGATGATCTATTTAAATACTACAATTACATTAAAATGTACTTTTAAAAAAGTTCCTTTCGTATTTGAAAATTCTGGCTTTGGAAGAACTCCCCTCCACGGTGTTTCCCAAGCACTATGACATGTCCTTCTTCAAATGATGCTTGCAGAGAGTACTTAATGGTAGGCAGCAGCCTAGCTCTGCCCCTAGCATTGCTGACGTCCATGAGCGATCGTGACCACTTACCATCAGGAGGGCCGTATGCTCATCTGCCTAGAAAGGCCACAAAAAAAAACCAAACATTTACACATGTGAGTGTCTAATAATCTAACACTAATCTTTAAATAATATATTGTCAAAAGTTACCAACCAACCCTCTAACAAATGTTTTAGTAAATTGTGCCTGTCTAATTACAATGTAAATAAGACAAATTAAAACAAAGGCCACCTGCATATTTTCAACCTATAGCAGCTATTTTCACAACATTATGTCTTTTGGTGTTTTGCCATCACACAAAGTTGTAGATATTAGGATTTTTTTATATTGCAAAAGAGTTAAGATTAAGAGATTCTGCAATTCGATTAGGCAAGCTTATAAAGAAATTAGTGGGCTCAGAAGTACATCACATTTTGTTGTTGCTAACATCATGTGGGTCTACTGAAATTTAAATTTTCATAGTCAACACAATGAAATATGTTGAATAAGCACTATAAATAAAATGAAGCTTGGTATTTAATTTGTCTACAAAAATTAATAACTCACTCCTTGGCCAGAGCATAATTTGTGACAACAACATCTGCAGGATTATATAGAATTTTAAATTAAACAATATTCAAGTTCAAATTTTTTGCTGAGGTCTATATACTTAGTCTGGCCATAAATACTGTTACAAAGGAAAACAAAAAAAAATGTATGGCAAATAACATTTATTACTTTTGCAGTGTGTTAGTTTAATACATAAATATAAAACAATTTAAAATATAAAAAGCTTATTCGACGTGGTCTCCATTGGCTGCAATACAGTCCTTTAAACGTTGAGAACAGTTATCAATAGAAGCACACACTCTTTCCATGAGAAAAATTTTCACTGCCAATAGCACGGATTGTGGGACTCCAAATTATCATGGCGTTTAGAGCTAGCCGTACTCTCTATAACTGACCATTAATCATAATCCAGAAGATTAAGATCGGGACTAGATGACGGCCAGTCTTCAGCTCTGATGAAGTCTGAAACATTCGTTTCCAACCAAGACTGCGTAGACCGAGCTTTATGACCTGGCGCCGAGTCTTGCTGGAAGGACCATTCTTGATTATTGAACATGGTGTTGTTAAGGGGCTTACACTTGTGCCGATGTTTTGATACCTTTTTCACAAAAGTATGGCCCAGTCACTCCTTCATAGCTAATACCCCACCAAACCATCACTGAAGTCGGATAGTGCCCACGTTGCACTCTATCGACTAATTGGGAAGCTTCCTTAGAGCTTTGAGCATAAATACGGTCATTTTGTTTGTTAAAATGTTGCTCAATTGTAAAAAAATTCTCATCCGTAAAAAAAAAATTTCTATGACCTCCCTTTGCGTACTGTTTCAGTAGTTGTTTCGATTTTACCACCCTATTCTCTTTTAAATTATGAGTTAAGAAATTACCAGTACGTCTCTTATTGGCTGCAAGTCCTAAGTCATCTTTTAAAATACGCGACATGGTTCTAGGTGCTATCTTCATCTCCCGAGATAAAATCTTTTGCTTTCAGACAGGATTTCTTTGAATTCTTTCCCTTACTGCTTTGACCACCTTTTTCGTACGAACACTATGTGGATGGCCAGATCTTTTTCTGTCACAAACAGAGGAGGTCTCATTGCACCTATTAATATCACGGTACACAAACATTTTACTAATACCAAGTGTATGGAGAGTTTTAAAAATTGCATTTGGCTCCATACCTACTTTGTGTAATTCAATCACAGCGATTCGGTTTTCTTTATCACCCCACTCCATTTTAATATCGCAAAATATTGTGCAATGTATTGGCGCCAAAATGAGAAAACTCAATGAGCAATCATATAAAAATGACAGATTCCAAATTCAAATGTAATATTTTGTTTATTTTTAATTGTAACAGTATTTATGGATAGACTAAGTATAATATATACAGGCAGTAACAATGTTAACAAGCTAATTGAAAACAGTCTTGAATTCATGCACTATATGATAACATTACAAACAAAGCTTTTAATGCAGTTTTTTATTTCAGTTTTTCTAATTCAAGGCATAATTACTACATTAATCAACGAAATCATATTTTGCAAATTTTCTGTATGATGAACATAATAATATATTTAAGAAAGAGCAAGCCTGAATATCTTATGGTTTTTTTCAGTTTTAGAAACTGCTTTCCAAATCTGCAGTAAAATCATGATGATTTAATATAGCCTCCTAAAAAGTCCCACTTAAATCAAAAATATATTGGTTCTATAACATTTAATCTCACTAAGGATAAATTAATTATATGTAAAATTTAATGTCACTAATGTGTGGGTGTGCCTGTGTAAATCTTCATAATTAGCTTTTGCAAAATGTGCAAAAAAAAATAAAGAGTTAATGAGGTAGGTATTTGCTTGGAAAAAACTGCTGTGGATTATTTATGCTTTATGCGCATTATCGAAGGGCCACTGACCTTCAGATCTACGGAAGAATCCGTCCTGTCTCTCCCTCATGACTAGCACACCCTCGCGGTCGAAGTTCTGCGACGTCTGCGAGGCCAGGGCCACCAGCTCCTGCTTGTTATACCTCATCTTTCACTCATCACACGTCTAATTTAAGATATATTTTCTTTAATCAATAAACTACACTCTGACCAATATCGGCCGTATAACAGTTCGACTTCGAACATTTGTGATAGTAATTATTGGGATATATAATTATTGTACTCCTACAATATCTTTATAATACATATTGTAACCGAAAATTTCTGTTCTTATTTTAATTCTATTATCATAATTGTACTATATTTTCAGTTATATTTTCATTTTTAAAAAAATATCTACCGTTCTCTTTAAACATACAAATTTTTTTTCATCGTAATATTTGGTCCTAACATGAATTTTTTTTGTGACAGCTGACTTAATTGACTTTAATACTACATAGTATTTGACGTCATTGTTTTTTTTTTATACATAGACAGCTGACAAAGAGTATAGTAGTGGAAAGAGCAGACAAGCTCAGTTATGAAGATGTGGAATTGTGGTTAGTAGTTTTTTACCACTACATATATTTAGTAATATTCAGCAGCATTTTAATAAAACCTTATGCACGTAAACGTCATACTGATAGAGAAGTTTGGTAATAACTATTAAGTGATCATTCAATCTACGACAGCTGCTTGCAACTAACCTTCTTAATACCAATACTAGGGTTGCTAATCGATGAAATAAACTATTAATATTTAAGATTACGAATTCAACATCAATAACCAAATATAAAAGGAATTCATAAATTAAAAGGTCTCCTCCTCCTCCTCGAGTCGTGTTCCTCATGTCTGAGGGTCGTGACCACCATCACCCATGAGCTTCAATCTTAGGATCTTTTTCCACTTTCCCCTGTCCACGGCATCATGCAGCGCGCAAAAGGTCTACACCCAGAGGTATTATTTTATATCGAATAATATTAGGTCCTTAGGAAATAATTAACGTTTTTTGTACTGGCCACTTGGACTCTGAAATATCTCTTCTTTGGAATTCAATTTTCAAAATTCATTTAGCTGGTACATTTGAGTTTTGAAAACAGTTATTCATTTGTTTTTTCCTCATTATTTTTTCTTTGGCGTCATTTATTACCTCACACAACATGAAAAAATGAAATATCAGTATATTTACGCGTACAAATTCTACCATGGCACCAGTGCTGCAGAAACAGCTCGAAGAATTAATGATGAGTACGGTGCTGGTTTACCAACCTCTTGGACGACCGGAGACCGTGAAGAATTAAAGGCTACTGTGGAGGCTGATCCATCACAAAGCACTTCAGAGATAGCTGCAGGCTTCGGGGTAAGTGATAAAACTGCATTAATCCCCTTGAAGCAAATCGGGAAAGTAGAAAAACTTGAACAATGGGTACCTCATGAATTGAGTGAATCGAACTTGCAAACACGTGTCGACTGCTGTGTTACTTTGTTCAACCGTGTACTTGTGATGAAAAGTGGATACTGTACGATAATCGGAAGCGCTCGTCGCAATGGCTAAACCCTGGAGACCCAGCCAAGTTCTGCCCTAAAAGAAAATAATTGATTCAGAAAAAGTTACTTGTGAGTGTTTGGTGGACTAGCACCGGTGTTGTTCACTACAGCTTTCTAAAATGTGGCCAAAGGATTACAGCAAATACTTATTGTCAGCAACTGTAAGCCCTATAGGAAGAATTAGCTGCAGCAACTACCAAGAATAAACAACTAAACTAATAAACAACCGAGATTGGTCAATCGCTCTAGCTATGCCACTGCTGCTTCACTACAACGCAAGACCACACACTGCACAACAAATAACCACAAAGTTAGATGAGCTACAATTGAAGTGTCTGCAACATCCACCATACTCCCTGACTTTGCTCCAACAGATTACCATTTTTTCCGGGATTTGGACAACTTTTTACAGGAAAAAAATTCAACTTCGATGCGGCAGTCCAAACCAACTTCAAAGTGTTTATTGATTCTCGCGCTGATTAACTGTCCTTACGGATCCATCAGATCCAATAACCTTTGCATTAGACGCCTTCAGCTCTAACACTAGGAGCAGGGTTAGAGACCCCAGTAACCGTACTCGTCGAACTCGACAAAGAGTTCGCCGTACAACATAACCCTTGAATCAGCTCGCTGAGTTTCTCGCCGGATCTTCTCAGCGGGTCGCGATTCCGATCCGGTAGTAGATTCATTCGCGAAGCAGCTGCTCTTGAGCTGTTAGGTCTCCTTCGGAGGTGCTCGGGCAGCTGTTAACAAATTCCACCCCTCTCGGCTGAGCCTTTGCTCGCCCACTTGTCCACGTGAAACTGAAAAGGCCTCCGGGCCACCAGTAATCCTTCAATCATAAAAAAAAACTTTGATTAATTAAATACATTTTACAAAAAAAAATACTCTATATTCCTCCCGTACAAAACACCAATTTTATGCAAAGACATAATAATTATTTAAGATGATTTAGTACTTGCAAGTACTGAAAAGTGATATACTGGCCACTATTTCAGTTTTATATTTGTGGACCTATTATATTTAATAGTAAATAGCTAAGCAAAATCTATATAATTATAATCTATACTAATGTATAAATCTACAGTGTACGGATGTTCCGTTATAGCTACTGAACCATACATCCGATTGACTTGAAACTTGGTATCCATGTAGAAAATACATGTATTTAATGAATAGGCTAATATTTATATGAGTGTTGGACTCCCTACATCAGTTGCGGGGGCGTTAACCGATGAGAATCTTTGTGGGGGTGAGAATTAATAATGTTAATTTTAAATGCCCAGCGAAGCGGACGGTTACAACTAGTTATGTATATAATTATGTAATGCTATACAGAGCAACTTTTGTATTTCAATTTTATTAGTGGACAACGACCTCTACCGCCATATTCCAACTTACGGATTTCTAAACGATTTCTTTATATTACAGCAACAAAACAATAAACGAACAAATAACCAAGTTTATTGAAAAAATGAAAAAATAAATCTGTAACAACATTATTAGATAGTCAAAGTGGACTAGAAATTTTCTGGATATTAAGAGTTTGTATTGGCAACATCTCCATGATGTCACGTGACCTGCGCCATAGAGAACATGTCTTTTTCACTTCCACGCCCGGTGCCGGTGGCTCGTGCCCCGCTGTGAGACAAAAGTAATTTTCAAGTAATTTAATGTACAATCCACAAATATGGATACCAGAAAGTTAATTGAAATATTACGCGCCACTATTGATCCTAATCAACGGCAACAAGCAGAAGAGCAACTTTCCCAGGTAATTTAAATCCATTTCCACATGCTCGGTAATTTTATAACCCGACTAAATAATATGACAGTTCAAATTGCTGAACTTCCTATTCTAGGATATTGATTTTGCGAAAAGTTGCTTTGTAACATGCCGCGCAGGTATGGATCTTCAGAACCATGTTTTCGCATGTCTGAGAAATATTTGTATTCAATATCCCAGAACCCTGTTCGACGTGACTGATCTATTTTTGTCCGCGCATGGTAAATCCTGTGTTAAAGATTTAGCCTATTGTCCACCAATAAAGCGAATCTTGACGAAATGCTACCTAGTAATAATACCTATGTATACTACCTGTCTAGATGCTAATAGTAAAATTAATAGGAAAATGTATGAGTGTTTGTCTATACATAAAAAAATCTAATACGAAACTATATTTGCCGCGTATTTCATCATTTGTCAGTTTGTTGCTAAACATTGGAAATAAATGGTGTAATTAAATAAAATCTAACACGATCTTGTAACTAACTATATTTAATTAGAACAAAACATCTCAGAATAAATAATCTTCTCCAAAAAGTGATACCTTTAAAAATATTGTTGTAACAACACTCATCTGTTGAGCTAAGGTATTTGTTTTTGTTTGTAATCAAATGAAAATGCTGAGTGGTCAAGTCAGTTATTGAATGGAATTATATTACTATTAAAATTGCATAAAACAAACAATGTAAAAGAGATCTCAGGTTCAATTGAGAACATGCTGAATACCTGTGCAATGTTATTTATTGATCTGTGTAGTTAGGGGTGGGGGTGAGATGAGAGCATGACCTGTGTTACTGTGTGTTGTGAACTGCAGCATCTGTAAACTGATGAATGTAGTTGTCTTTCTTGTCATTAACACTGGAATATATTTTTTTAACATTTTAATTATTTTCACATTATCTTATGACTGATTAAATTTAATAGTAGCATTTAACTGAATTTAAATCATACGGAGTTCTGAAATCAAACTACAATGTATAGAAAAAAATAGTTTGACATTTCAAGATTTTGCACCAATACTGCTTGATTTTTGAAGTCTCCGGTTATATCTATACGTTAGGCAGCGGCTTGGCTCTGCCCCTGGCATTGTTGAAGTCCATGGGCGACGGTAACCACTCACCATCAGGTGGGCCGTAAGCTTGTCTGCCTACAAGGGCAATCTATGTATCTAATAGCCTTTGTATATTAAATATAGTATGTGGGATGTCTACGGGACTAGGTGATTGCATTTGCTGAATACTTAATGAAACATTTGATAACTGTTAGGAAAATCTGGTAGATTAATACCTATTCAAAATATGGATTAAAATCAATTTTAATAAGTTCATGTTCACTTGGTCATGTCTCAATAAAAAACTCACTTTAGATCTCAATGTAATTGTCATAATCAACATTAGACATCTGAATCATTACAGATCCATTCAATCACATTGGTGATTAGCTTAGATTAATAAAGTGAACAAATGTTTTGGTATATTGTGCAAAGCCAGTTGTAGCTGATGTTCAGAAAAAAATATGAAAATTAGTTTCTAAAGTTAAATTTAGTTTAGTACCTTATAAACATTAGTGGATAGGAGAATCAAAGAGAGATCACCACTTGTATAGAATAACTCCAGATGAAGCTTACATAGCTCATACAATGAAGAATAAAAGCAGCATTTATTATCATTAATAGATTACTGCAGCCCATAAATACCAAATTATATGCCAATTAAATGCCACTACTAACATTGAGACAACATGAATTCGCATTTACACAGTGGCTGTCCTTCTTAAACCAGAATGCATAATTTCTTCACTGCAGATTGATGCAATAAGATTATAATTACCATCTTTAGTCCACTTTGTAGTATTTGTAATTAAATTTAGAATCTGCTACTATTTCACATTGTTTATTTTCTATTATTACAAGAAAGTTTCTAGGAACTGTTCACATAGCTTTCTAGTGTTAGCCTAGCTTAACATTACCTGATCTCTTCTCGTGAGTTTTGTAAAAGGCGACTTAAAGGATACAGGCATACACATGGAGAATGGGCTTGTAATAATACTGAGATATCTCTAGGCCGAATTTATAAGTTTTCATGGGTAGGTACTACCATCCTGCCTATTTCTACCGTGTATTATATATTCCTGTAAATAAATATATATATAATAAATAAATATACTATATATTCCTGTTTGAATGGTTAGATACCCATTATACTATTCAATTAAGACTTCGAGCTACCATTTGAGTAACCATTTAACACATGCACCTTGGAACTCATTCACCCGTTTACGCAATTAAAAAACTCAGTACATATATATTTTAATAATTTTAGTGTATTACATATTAATTTAAAGAGGGCTTTCACATCATAAAATTAAAATGGAGCATAATTGCATTTGCACATAACATGCATTTGTTTACTTGCTGTATGACAGAAAAATTTTTGATTATTGTAGGTATAGATTTAGATGAATAATTAAATGTGATAATATATGATTCTAAATAAATAGGATTCTTCCTGGTCCATTTATCAGCAGCTGGCATACATTGTGTTCTCGTGACTTTTTTCATCTTATGTCCACATTGTAATAAATAAAATATAACTACCCACTTACATCTATAAAAAATAATGGAATTCCTAATACATTATACCGAAACAAAAAATAATGTCCTTAAGTAGCAAGGCTTCAATTGTGGTGGCAAAGAATATAAGAATTGATCATCTGTAAAAAGAATATTTGTTTGTTTGTTTCCCGATTAGTTTTCTGACAACTTACATACATTTATTATATTATTTATTTATACATCTTGCCTTTTCCAATGCTTATTCCATTATTTCAGTTATCATCATCATTTTCTTCTTGATCTTAATTTTTATATGCTTGAATGTTACTTTTTATTACAGAATGTCATTCACTTTCTTAATTTTTTGTCTTAGATTCATAAGATAATCGGATTCGCTCCAGCTCTACTGCAAGTTGTTATGCAAAATGATGTCAACATACCAGTGCGCCAAGCTGGTGTCGTCTATCTCAAGAACTTGATCACGTCAGGATGGCAAGATAAAGAGCGTGAAGAGGGCGAACCAATCCCATTTAACATCCACGAGCAGGATCGCGCTATGATTAGAGACATCATAGTAGAGGCGATCGTCCAGGCTCCTGAAATAATCAGAGTACAGTTGTGTGTCTGCCTGAAGACTATCATAAAACATGACTTTCCAGAGCGATGGACTCAGATCGTGGACAAAATACACATTTTCTTACAAAATCCTGACGCTAATAGTTGGATGGGCGCTCTACAATGTTTGTATCAATTGATCAAGAACTATGAATACCACATTTCCGAGAAACGAACGCCACTCATAGAAGCTATGAACCTGCTTCTCCCTATGATATATAATCTCATAGTTAACTTGGAACCAGATCAATCTGTTGAATCAATTTTGATACAGAAGCAGATCTTGAAATGCTTCTATGCTCTAACAAAGGTACTTTTTTTACGAAACCTTAAGGCGATGTGAAAATGTGTATTTTATCAAACTAAGCTCAATTTTACAGCAATTTATTTGGAATTGAAACCTCTTTTCAGTATATTCTACCTTTGGACTTGATAACCAGGGATGCCTTTACAAAATGGATGGTAGTCTTGCGTTCGATAATGGAACGTCCCGTGCCCGATACCACGCTCCAAGTTGACGAGGACGAACGGATGGAGCTACCCTGGTGGAAATGCAAGAAGTGGGCTGTTCACACGCTTTATCGCCTATTCGAAAGGTAGGTCATATAGTCTACCGCAATTTTCATCCAAATAGGTTATTGGATTTCAATAACAAATTTAAAAGTATTAGGCAAGGTAATATCATCTATAAGTGAAATTAAGTAAATTATAAGATAATTAAAACAGCATTTGATTGTAAAATATTAATTATTTGTATTAAATCTTTACATAAAATTTAACACCTTTAACGCCATATGAAAAATCGAGTACTTTTCATTCAGGCCACAATGCTCGCCGATGAGCCTTATCTTACTGAAACGCTTGAACAATGAGGGTCACTCGTGAATCTTTTAAAATATCCAAACAAGACGGTAAAAGTCGCTAATTTTATCTTCTGTACAAATTATCGCGTTTTATAAAATTAGATTCCCTGATTTTGGCTTTGGCCGAATGATATAGTACACTAGGCACACCGGTTGTTCGTAAAGAGTACAACGTGTTAAACATGAATCACGTTTATGGACAATCTTTCTGTATTTGTGAATAATCTCTGCTCGTTATTTATTTCGCCCCAAATGACGTCACGCTTATGAAACTGCATGCAGTAGAGTTCTGTAAAGCTAACGCAGATGTCTTTGTAAATAAAAGAAACCTAGCTCTCTATTACTAAAATATACTACTGTACAAAGCGTAGTATCTAATAATTGACAAATTTGTATACAACGATTCTCATTGCAAGTGACTGCCATTACCATTCTCCTTGAATGTCAATCTAGACCGTTTGCTGTCTCGTTTATCTACAAATTGTACATATAATAACTTATTTCGAATAATATAATCAATTGATAATAATCAACACAGGGTCTCTTTTTTTCCTACCTAAACTGATGGTCTAGACATCTAGACATCAGCGTAACCTTAACTAGTAGGTGACTTCACGGGGCTCAAACCTGACGACGTTGCTAACACGAACCCTAGCAAGAGCCGTGCGTCGCATAATCTACCACCGGATCGGAAACGCGACCCACTGAGAAGATCCGGCGAGAAACTCAATGGGCTGTGTCTGAGGGTTAATTTACTCGCCGAGCCCTTCGTCGCAAGCGACGGGTTCCACTAGAACGGGGACTCATGAACGTCCATTTAATCCATCGAAATTTCCAAATGTATTCTTAGAATCCTGAATGTAGTATATAATCGGTAACAAGTAAGTCAGTCGGTGAACGGTCGAAGGTCACTTGAACATCTTATATAAGAACGGTCAATTATTATTCGTTCTGTTTCGTCTTTTTGTATGTCTGTCTTTTCAGAAGTCAAAAAATGTACTGCCTCGCTGCTGGTCACGTACGCCCTCGTTCCATTTATTTTTGAATTATTTTCAAATGTCTGTCTTAGTCTGTCTATGTCTAGTCATTATAGGTTTTATGTCTTGTCAATGAGGTTGCACGCCACGACATCCCCACCTCCAGTACCAGAAGGCTGGTACTCAAGATGAGGAGTGTACGTCCAACCTGCACAGTTTCGTCGCCGGTCTTGTGTAGAGTCCATGTCTAGTCCGAACTTTAGCAACGCGAACCATGTCGTCCTTACCAGGGAAGACCTGCTCGATCTTGCCAAGCGGCCACTGGTTGCGGGGTAGCTGGGAGTCAACAACAACTACGACGTCACCAATCGCCAGTGGTCTGTCAGAATCTCTGTACCATTTGTCTCGTCGTGTCAAAGTGGGCAAGTACTCCTTGACCCAGCGTTTCCAAATCAAGTCTGCAAGTCGTTGAGATTCTCTCCAAGTCCGTTTCAGTAAATCATGGTCCGTAAACATTCCGAAAGGATGGTCAATAAATTCTGTCTTTGGTAGTAAAAAATCATTCGGAGTCAAGGGCAAGTCGTCGTCAAAATCAAGAGGTACGTATGTCAGTGGTCTTGAATTCACCATGAATTCGGCCTCAGCCAGGAGTGTCATTAATGTCTGATCGTTAGGTGTTCTGGTCTTGAGCGTTACTCGCAAGCTTGTTTTGACGGATCTCACGAGCCGCTCCCAGCATCCACCCATATGAGGTGCGTCAGGGGCTATGAATCGCCACTCCAAGTGTCGGATGCTACCGAAGGTGATGAGTTCGTCTTTGTCGATAGCTTGTACAGCTCGCTTCAGTTCACGGTCAGCCCCACGAAAGGTAGTCGCGTTGTCACTGAAAATAATACTTGGACAGCCTCGTCTCGCTATCAGCCGTCTGAGGCTCATCAACACGGAGCTGGTTGTCAAATCGTGAACCAACTCCAGATGGATAGAGCGAACTGTCAGACATGTAAATAGTGCTACCCATCTTTTCTCGTGTCTACGTCCAACCTTCACTATAATTGGACCGAAATAATCTAACCCGGTGTAAGTGAAAGGTCGACTGACCTCCTTCAATCTAACATCTGGTAAATCAGCCATGAGTGGTGGCGAGGGCTTCGCACGACTGTTCTTGCAGAACTGACAGTCATTCCATGTCATTTTTACTGCATTACGTCCATTTATTATCCAGAATCGTCGTCTCACTTCATGCAGCACACGTTCGCGTCCATTATGTGCTGAGTCCACGTGATACTGCATAAGTTGTAATTTCACATATCTGTCTTTTGGATTCAAAATTATAGGGTGCCTGAAATCGTTATCACCATCTGCTCTGCAGATCCTCCCACGAACACGGAGGATGCCGTCCTTGTCTAAAAATGGTGTAAGTTGACGGAGCGGAGAATCTCGCTTCACTTGTCCGGTTTTCTTGACACTTTCTATATCGTCTGAGAACATTCGTCTTTGGCTTTCTCTAATCCAGATTAGCTCCGCTACTTTAACTTCGTCGGCTGTCAACTCACCGTGTCGCTTGCTACTCTTGTGCATCCAGTTGTGTACTGCACGCATAAACCAAGCGGTGCTCCTGATAAGTCTCCAGTATCGGGAAAAACGACTGTCATCGGGTAGCTCTACAGTCATTAAAGTAATTGTGCAAACCTTAACCTCAACGTCGTCAGGGTCCAGACTTATGATAAAATCATCTGGTGGCCAGGTCTCTTTGGGCTCACGTAGAAATGACGGTCCATTCATCCATCGTGTGTTGTCCTCGGCAACAGTCTCCCTTGTGGCGTCATCTGCAGCATTCAGTCCTGAAGGTACCCACCTCCAGTGACTGACCTCAGTCAGCTCAGAAATCTCACTGACACGATGGGCTACGAAAGGCTTGAAACGGCCACTGTCCGACCTAAGCCAACTTAACACGGTCTTTGAGTCAGACCAGTAGGTCACGGTACTCACGTCTATATTTTTCTTCAAAGTGTGAGCTAGTCTTGCACCCATAAGCGCAGCTTGTAGCTCAAGTCGAGGGATACTCATCACTTTAAGAGGTGCAACACGTGCGCGTGCAATAACAAAAGACACGTGCCATTTGCCATCAGTGGTTTTGTCTCGTAAATATGCCACACTGGCGAAAGCTTTGCTGCTTGCATCGCAAAAAATATGAAGTTCTGGCGGTTCTTGCTTGCCACATCCGTCGTTAAACAACCAACGTGGAGTCCTGAATTCACTGGTCTTTTGAAGCTCAGTCAACCAAGACTGCCATTTTTCAAACTGGCTAAGCTCAACTTCGTCATCCCAACCAACATTTGACTTCCATATGGTCTGCAGCAGAATACGACCCTTCACGGTGACGTAAAGCAAAAAACCTAACGGGTCAAATAGAGACATAATAAGTCTCATCACTTCGCGTTTAGTCGGTCTTTTAATGCCTGTCTTAATAGCTTCGCTTACCTTCGGGAAGTTCAAATGAAATAGAAATTCGTCAGTCTCTCGATCCCAACGCACTCCGAGTACTCTTTCAACCTGGTCATCTTTAACGTCTGAGAGGATTTTCAGACAGCTCGGGGCAAGTTTCTCAGCCGGTAAATGAGCTAGTAAACGTTTTGAGTTCGATACAAAATTACGTAAGTTAAACCCACCTGAAACATGAATGTGTACCACGTCATCCACCACCCGGATCAGATCATCTTCATGATCGAAAGAGTGGATATAATCATCGACATAGTGGTGATCAACAATTGCTTTATATGCTTCAGGTTTTGTCGTCTCATACCTACGAGCATTTATATTTTTAACAAATTGTGCTGATGACGGCGAGCATACAGCACCAAAGGTCATGACGTTCATGATGTAAGTTTCGCCATCCCACAAAATTCTCTGAGCATGTCTATCTTCCGGTCGGATGAGAACTCTGTGGAACATTTCCTGTATGTCCGCTGTCACAGCAAACTTTCCTGTCCGGAACTTTAATAAGACTGCTGGTAGTGATGTCAAAAAGTCAGGTCCTCGCAGTAGGAAATCATTAAATGACTTACCACCAGACTTCGCAGCACAGTCTAAAACAATCCGCAGCTTGTTCGGTTTGTTGGGGTTGAAGACTGCAAAATGCGGCAAGTACCAGATCCTAGTCTTAGTCGCAGGATCTCCTGGTTGAATTTTCGTGATGTACCCTTTGTCCAAATTCTCTTCTATCTTAGACCTGTACTGAGAAGCAAACTCTGGGTACCTCACCATTTTCTTCTGGACACCGTTGAGTCGGGTCATAGCCAACGGTAGGCTGTCCGGCAGCTGAAGATCGTCAGACTTCCAAAGCAGGCCAGTCTCCCACCTGCCTTCGGGTAAGAGCTTAGTGGTTCGCTCCATGATGTTCAGCGCTAGCTGATCCTCTCGAGAACGAGGAAAGTCGTCAGTCTGCTTAACACCAAACGACTCTGTGGAGAAAGACTGCTTGACCAGCTCGTGAAGTTCATCGCATCGACAAAAATGTAAAACAGTTGTATCGTCTGGTACACTACCCAGTCCTACATTTCCATGAACTACGTAGCCTAAGTCAGTCTTAGAAACTATTGGTCCAGTCTTATGTCTTTGTATTATCTGTCTAGTAATAATCAAATCAATGTTGTCTTGTCCAATAAGAAGTTCAATCATGTCAGGCCGTATGTCATAGTCAGTTACATAGTCAATCACCCATGGATATTTGTTTACAATTTTCTTATATCTAAAACTATCTACACATATATTAAGATTATTTACAGAACGTGCACTAGTTACATTATATACATTTGATACATTTACTCCGCGAATATTAAAAGAAACTAGTCTAGAGTTCGGTTCGATGGTTGTCATGCCGGACGCGCCGCGGATGCGAAGGCTCGACGTCGGTCCAGTGATGCCAGCTCTCTCCAGAAGTGACGAGTTCACGAGTGTCACTGCTGCTCCCTCGTCTAAAAGTGCATAGGTTAGCACGTCACCTTTCGCTCCGGATACTACAACTGGAACCACTTTTAAAAATACATGCCGATCCGCATTGTTGAGAGTATTAACGGTCTTGTCCGTGTGGTTGACAGCATTATCAATCTTCATGACGCGTCGCACAGCGTGGAGCAAAGTGTGATGAACTCTCATGCAGTCGCGAACAGCACACTTCGTCTTTTTTTCACAAGCCCTTAATTGATGTCGGCTGGACAAACATGAAAAACACAACTTCTTCTCAGTTACGAATCTCCAACGATCGTCTGTCGTCATCTGTATGAACCTCTCACAGCTTTGTATGTCATGCGCATCGCCGCAAAGGGTACAGGATAAATTTACTGCCGTTGGAGTCGTCGCCATCACTGCTGGTCTCCAAGGTCTAGGATCCGGTCTGGTCGGTGGTTTCACATCACTAGACGTCTTGGTGGTCAGAGGACTGATGAATGAAGCAGCGTTGGCCATTGTCATAAGCCACTCCGATATATGTGACAGCGTGACGGTCTTCACGCCTAAGCTCGCTGCATGTATCGCCCATTGATATCGTAACGTCGATGGCAGCTTACTCACAATTTCTCGTAATAACGTTGGATTCATTAAATGTCCTATTTCTTTGGTTGATTTCATAGTCGCCGTGACATTCTGCACAGCCGTCGCGAACTCTATTAGACGGTCTATGTCGTCGTGACGTATGTCACGTATTGCATGAATTTTATTCAATAAAATTTCGATGATATTTTCTGGTCGGCCGAAACGTAATTTTAATGTGCTGATAATGCGATCGAGATTGCTAGCGCTAACAAGAAGCGCGTACACTGCGTCACGTGCTCGTCCCTTCAAACATCGCGCGAGTCGGGCTATGTTCTCGTCATCGCTGTAGCCGCATAATTTTGTTGTCGATGTAAATTGACTATAAAAAAGAGACCATTCCTCGGGCTCACCAGAGAACGTAGGCAATTCTCGCGTACTTGACTGTCTTGCGAGGAGCTTAGTTACGCAGTTTGCTAGCTCATTCTCTTCTGAAATTTGCTGACAGCAAGCCGGTAATCTTACGTCATGTGCGTTTGGTAATGTTTGAGAGTTACCTGGTGGATTGCATGTCAGTTGCGGATCTTCTTCCTCTTCTAGGGCCTGACTTTCGATGGCTAGTTTTTCCTCCAGAAGCTGCAGGTGTAGTCGTGCGCGTTGTTCGGCAGCGTCCAACTTTAGTTGTATTAGTTTTTGTCGTCGAATCTGAGTCATTGCACTGGAGACGGTGGACCGGACAGACGGGGTCGGTGACGGTGCGCGACTGCTGTGGACGGACTGTCGGTCTCGCCCGGTCTGGTCAGCAGCGGCGGTCGTACCATTTGTCGAAGACGTCGCCATGTCGGTGTCTGTTCCTAGTCTTGTCTTCACCATAGAACTTGTCTTTTTGCTCGAAGGACCACTTGAACGGTCGAAGGTCACTTGAACATCTTATATAAGAACGGTCAATTATTATTCGTTCTGTTTCGTCTTTTTGTATGTCTGTCTTTTCAGAAGTCAAAAAATGTACTGCCTCGCTGCTGGTCACGTACGCCCTCGTTCCATTTATTTTTGAATTATTTTCAAATGTCTGTCTTAGTCTGTCTATGTCTAGTCATTATAGGTTTTATGTCTTGTCAATGAGGTTGCACGCCACGACAGTCGGTATGGCAGATATCTCGCACGATGGACTGCTGGCCAGTTAAGGCTGCAACAGATTGACTTCTGCAATTAAAGACCAGACGCGCAACCGGAGGGGGGAATGGCGCCGGAATGTAAAACTTCACTAAAAACATGACAGCCATTCTCGGAACACTATTGGCAGAGTGATCGTCTACCGGGAGTGTTGCGACGAAGAAGAAAAATCGATAACACAGCATCGAGCTGCCTTTGACGTAAATTTGGGTAACGACCCATTAAAAATCCGCCTCTGTATGATTGGTAGGGCTTATGAGTGTGAGACAGGCACGGTTCGGTACTATCATTCGTTTGAAGAGTCCGAAAGATTTTGGTCTCGTGCCTAATGCGACATTCGTCGAAGTTTACCCGGCAAATTCGTGAGCTGATCATTCCCGTTTACGTCACTTACATAGGCGGTACTGAAAATTTCGGAAATTAACGAAGTGACACAACATTACTATTTAAAAATGTATTTATTGCTTTTCGAAGTATTCTCCGCGAAATTTGACACATTTTTCCATACGATGGAACCGATCATTGAAGCAACCATTCCATTCGGAAGTTGAGGTCTCCAAAATGGCCGTTTTGTAGGCGTCCACAGCTTCTTCAGGTGATGAAAATCTCTGTCCACGCAATTTATTCTTTATTTTAGGGAAAGTATAGAAATCATTAGGGCTTAGGTCGGGGCTGTACGGCGGATGGTCTAATAATTCTATGTTTTCTTGCTCTAAAACTCTTTTGTTCTGTGCGCGGTGTGAGAACTCGCATTGTCGTGATGAAGGATGATGCGGCGGTTGCAGTTCTCTTTATGGAGTTCAGAAACGACCTGTGGCAAACAAATGCTAGCATACCATTCTGCATTAACCGTTCTTTGTCCCTCAAGAGGAATAGTCGTAACATGGCCGGTTTTGGAGACAAACGTGGCCACCATTTTTTTTGCAACACTCCGTGAACGAACAATTTTTGTTGGCTTTAACTCATTTTCGAACACCCAAACTCGTGACTGGTTTTTTGTTTCGGGTTCGTACGCGTATATCCAGGATTCGTCACATGATACAATGTTGTATACAGCATTTTAGGATCCTGCGTGGAATCTTTCGAGAGTTCTGACGCACCAAGTAACGCGAGCCGCTTTTTGCTCTTCACAGAGCGAATGCGGTATCCATCGGGAAAACAACTTTTTTACACCTAATTGTTCATGCAAGATTATTTGTATTTGACTCATGCCAATGTCTAAAGTTGCCTTAATTTCGCGGTATGTCACATGTCGATCTTCCTCAATCAGCTTACGCACAGCATCAACGTTTTCTTGGGTGACTGCAGTTTTTGGACGACCTTGACGGGGATCATCACTGAGCTTGACACGTCCACGTTGAAACTCAGCAAACCAGTGATAAATTGTGGTTTTAGATGGGGCTTCATCACCAAATGCAGAAATCATCCGGTCAACACACTGTTTTTGTGTTAAACCACTTCGAAAGTCATAATAAATCATCGCTCTTGAATTTTCTCGAGTCAATTCCATTTTCTCAACGACTAAACAAGTTTGACAAAACCTCGTGACAAGACCGAGAATCTTTTTTAAACAAATAAATGGTATTCGATTTTTAAAACCAAGGAGTTTTCAATTGAAAAGATTTTAATATGACAGGAACAGTGGAAATATTCCATCCCCGATACTTTTAGTGCAGCCCTCGTAAAATACGGCTGCGGTTTTCGCGTTTAGATCCTATGAATATTAGAATGTAATTTTATTACAGAAACGCTTTAAATTTTTTAAGTCTGTGGACGTGATGTATGAAATTATGATATAGAATATAAGCGCCTGTTTACATACGTTTATCAGGCGTTTATCAGGCGTCTATCATTACGTGATTGCTTTCGTGATTTTAACGCTCTGGATTGATTGGTAAAAAAAACAAGCTCTACTATGTCTCTAATTTTTCATTTTAGAACAGTTTGTTAATATAGGCTCCTAGCAACGTTATATAGGCAGAGTCATTGTTGTCGGAATAAGAATTGCTATTATTTCAAATATTATAATAGCTTTGAAAACCCGGAAAAGTGTAGAGTTGTTAGTTCAGGAAATCATATTTGAAATTTAAATGAATTGTTCCTAAAAAAAAATTACGTACGAAATGCAGTTCTAAATAATAATTTACAGTTTGAGGCGTGTACTATAATTATTATTATGATTAAGTTTATGTACAGAGTTAGGAGGTAACCAGGTGCAATCAAAGTATAACTATAAATGCAATACATTCTGTTGTATTGGAGATTAATGAATTTAAAGAAAATATTAGCTGTAACAGCAAATTTGATGTCATTATTTATTCATTATTCATTTATGTAACGGGAAATAAGTCTCGTACGTGTGAAGAGAAGCTGTCAGTTACTTAATTATTATCGTAGATATTTTCGACGTTGTTTTAACATTGGTAAAATTTGGAAAACAATATTATCTATTTTGGGAAATCTAAATAATAATAACCATTTACTGCACTAAAAACCTACGCGTCGAATTGAGAATATCTTTTATTTATTTATTTGAAATTTATTATAAATATTATGTATATACAGTCAAAATCTGTTATAACGACATCGAAGGGACTGCTCATATTCAGTCGTAAAAACCGATAGTCGTAACAACCGGTTATGCTTAATGTGTATCGTGCAAGTACAAACAAATCGATAGGGAATTATTGGAAAAATATATTTATTCAATTATGTACATTTTGTTTATTACACATAAGTACAATTCATATTATTTTTCTGTGAGCATAAAATCTATAATTTTGGTCTGTTTGGAACACTTCTGTTGTGCATAGATATTTTGTAATCCACGTTGGATTTTAATTAACGTATCGTCATTGCTCTTTCCAAATGGTTGAAATTGTCGAGTGTGATACACGGTATTCCTTTGCTACGGCTTTGTTTGAAATTCCGCTCTCTAGCTTGGATATAATACGCGATTTTTCATCAATATTAATTTGTTTTCTTTTTCTTTGCGACATTTTGAAAGTTTCACGAATAACTCCACAAAGTTTTGGTGCGTCTTGTGTATAGATAAGTAACAAACTAACTGAAGAGATATGAAGAAGCGGGCTTTGACTCTACTGCATGCACGTGTTTTGTTTCTAAGAATTAGAAAAGACCCTACACTAAACTAAATCCTACTGTTTTCTTTCCTGATTTTAATAGTCACTGAAGACAAATGTGGATACCTATTCAAATTGTTTACAATACAGCTTAGCCGGTCGTTCTAACAGATCTAATTCTCCGAAATATTAGTTAAATGTGGTCGTTTTATAGGGTATGTCGTTATAAGCAATGTCGTATAAAGCAATATTTTTAATAAGGCGCTCATATAGCATTCAGCCGGGACCTTTGTTCTAGGTTATTATAACCGGCATGCTGTTCTAAACGATGTCGCAGTAAACGGTTTTGACTGTATTATGGAATTCGTGAAAAAAAACCACTAACTAAAAACTACTAATTATCTTTGCTTTTGACATAACAAGTAGGACTATGAGCGTCATATGTAGAACCATAATAAGAAATAATTGAATTAATAAGAAATATTGTTTTACTTGTGCGCGAGATAGCTTGTGATGTGTAAGTGTATGATGGACTGACTGAATCCTGACATTCAAAGTACTTGAAATCGCTGTAACGAAATACCGGTGGTAGGACCTCTTGTGAGTCCGCGTGGGTAGGTACCACCACCCTGCCTATTTAATTTTCTGCCGTGAAGCTGTAATGCGTTTCGGTTTGAAGGGTGGGGCAGCCGTTGTAACTATACCGAGACCTTGAACTGATATCTCAAAGTCGGTGGCGCATTTACGTTGTAGATGTCTATGGGCTCCAGTAACCACTTAACACCAGGTGGACTGTTAACTCTTCCACCCATCTAAGCAATAAAAAAAAACAATCTACAGATAATATTAAATTTTCAAGTCTCACCCCAACACAAGAGCGAAACAGTAACGATTGATAAATGAAATTGTTTGCCGTATCAGGTATGGCAGCCCGGTGAACGCGCGTGAGGAGTACGTCCAGTTCGCGGAGTGGTACCTCACCACCTTCACCGGTGGTATCTTGGACGTGCTCCTTCGGATCCTGGATCAGTACAGGAACAAAATATACATATCGCCCCGTGTACTCCAGCAGACGCTCAGCTACATCGATCACTGGTAATTTATATTATTATTTTTATTATTACAATATTGTGTTTTCAGGTTGTTTTTTTTAATACGCTTTTATTACCTTCAGACGTATGTATGTTTGTAACGGAATCTTTGAACATGATTTTGACCCCGTTCAAAACGTCGGATTAACTCGAAATTTGGTATATTTATTAAGGACCGATGGCAATTGAATATTAGAAAAAATATTTAAAAATTTGAGATTCAACTAAAAAATTAAAAATAAATTTTAATAAATTTGAATTAAAAATAGTCTAAGAAAAAATGATTTTATTGTAAAAAAGCGTGAGGTGCTTTTCAGGATATTATGAAAATAACCCTCCTATTCATATTGTTCATAAACTATTTATAACTACTGATACCATGTACCACTATTTTTTAGTTGGGTTTTCTATAAAAGCGTATTTTGTTAGAATTTTTAAACTATTATTTATTTCTATGTAGCTCTAAATAAAATGGTTGTCATCAGTGACCGACCTGTAGTTTCAAATGCTTCAACCGACTTTTTAATGTAGGGATTTCTTCTAGCTTGTTAACCTTTCTAGCTTCATCAGGACGAATAGGCGAGCATATACTTGGAATACGACAGATTCGACCCTAACGTGCTCAGATTTGCACCAAACAATTTGATCGCTCAAAACAAAAACCATTTCCAATAGATTGATACCTAGATCCAAAGTTGCATCTACAAATGTTGCCATACCTGCCTCCTACGTTCCTTATTGCTGTGACAGAAACATTATCAAACAAAATCAGGCAGGTCACATCCGTCGTCTTTTATTCTCTGTATTGGTGTGAACTCCGGGAAGAAATCTTTATTATTTGCAAATTGTATAGCGAAGGTTCAATCTTCTAAAATAAAACATTTACGAGCAATATCAGCAACCGTCCATAGCAGGAGATTTTATCTCGAACCTTCCTTAGGAAAAAACGTTCCATCATGTTTCCCTCAGAGACGTACATAGTTTGAAGGTAACATCAAAAAGGTGAAGAAAACTAACTCTAGTATCACACAATTTTGAATCAGAAACGGCAACATTACAATAACTCTCCACGCCCAGGTACCCTATTACCCATTTGCAATGTCACCATAATGGACCGATGATGTCATGTAATATTTAAATTATTCGAGACTTCAAGGAACGAAAAAAAAATGATAATTGTACTATGATCTAAAGTAACGTAATAATACTCTGGTAATAGCAGTCTCACGGTAGTCAATTCCAATCCCAATCAACATAAAGTCCACTATTCGTGGTTTCAAGTTGTTATTGTTCTAATATTTTATAGATACATAGGTATGATTTTATTGAATAATTTATCATATAATCATAGTCTAGACGCCGTACAGGCAAACAAAATAATACAGGAATCCATACATTGGTGACTTTTTCTCTCCCAAAAAGTTGATATCCTTAATTACATATTAACTGCGTTACGGCTGAAACTTCGCAAATGCAATCAAATTATCTACATGAAATGGTCAACTATTTGATGTAACGTCAGAGGTCGTTAGTGAAGAATGGAGTCGTTTCCAATTTTACTGGCATTGCAATATACCGACAGTCACAAATCGAAGTATATCAACCACGTAGTTGGAAAAACATTGGTGTTATACTAGATTCGGTATAATCACAATGTGTCTGTTTAAATATTCTTTTCAGGGTTAGCCGTTAGTACATATGACATTGTTATCGATTTGAAGTATTTAGCCCTTGTTCTTATGACGACAAAATATGATGAAAAGCAAACGCATTTTTTTTTTTTGTAATGAACTTATACTGTCAACTGTTTGGGTTATTGAAACATAATACCCAATTGATTATAAATATATCGATAGCTGACCATCTCGCCGGTACTTTTATGTTTTTACAGAAAGCCCGCGAAACTAGAGTTTATTTCATAGTCCCGAGAGTCCACATTCCAACTGAGTTTATAAAGTACCACGAGGCTTAAGTACATATTTCTCTTTGAAAGAAATTCGATTCTTATTAAAAGTAATATAGACGGATTCTTATCTATTCATGACTCATGAACAGAGTGTTATTTAAGTTTTAAGAATTCTAATGCAAGGCTCTTTATTTATACAAAGTCGATATACCAATATTGCCTATTAACATGATACTGGAGTGCTGCATGTTGCATTACACAGTAAAAGCTCTTTATTCGTGGAGCATATTTTCCATATTTTCCGTAAATATGACGCGAAAACAGAAACCGTGGGTTGCATTTTTTTTAATCCTCGTTCGTGAAACTCGAATAAGGAGCCTTTACTGTTTAAACTACCATGGCGCAAAAGCCTACCCTGTCATAGATACAAACGTTACGCTTGGCTACTTTGAAATATGACAATATAAATAAAACTGTCATATTGGCAGATAAAGAAGTAATATTTTTAAATTATGGTACTCTAGGATTCATAGCTATTCCCAGTAACCTCTTTCGAGATTATTTTAGCAGTATGTTGAAGTAAAAGGTCCATAGTTTGGTTTTACGAAAATGAGCTTAATGTTTGCTTTCCTTAAACAGCGTAGTCCACTCGCACTCTTGGAAGTTACTGAAGCCGCACATGTTCGCCATCATACAAGATGTTCTGTTCCCCCTGATGTCTTATTCTGAAAATGACGAAGACCTCTGGGAAAATGATCCTCATGAATATATACGCATCAAATTCGGTACTTCTTTATATATGTAATAAATGTTGTTATTTAAAAAAAAATTGAAACATACCCTAATGGTTTTTATTGTTTAAATTTATAGATATTTTCGAGGACTATGTTTCTCCTGTAACAGCAGCACAGTCTTTGCTCATTTCCTCTTGCAAGAAGCGAAAGGGAATGCTCGAACGGACTATGCAACTTTGTATGCAGATACTAACCTGCCAGAATGGAGAGTATGGTCCGAGGCAGCGTGATGGTGCGCTTCACATGGTCGGCACTCTGAATGAAATCCTTGTCAAAAAGAAGTTTTACAAGGACGAGATTGATTCCCTCCTTAGCATGTATGTCTTCCCTGAGTTCCATAGCCCACTGGGTTATATGCGAGCCAGAGGTTGCTGGGTATTACATTGCTTTGCGAGCATTCGCTTCAAGAGCGAGCAGCTTTTGTTTGAGGCTGTTCGCCTTACAGTCGATTCTTTGTTGAACGATACTGATTTACCTGTCAAAGTAGAAGCGGCTATAGCAGTACAGATGCTATTAACATCACAGGAAAAGGTCCATAAGATCCTCGAACCTCAAGTTAAGGAAGTAACATCAGAACTACTGAAGGTTATCCGTGAGACTGAGAACGACCATATTGCTAATGTGTTGCAAAAGATTGTGCCAATGTATACTGAGCAGCTAATGCCAATGGCTTTTGAGATAACAGACCACCTTGCTACCACATTCAGTAAGGTAATTGAGACCGATGCAGGCACCGATGAAAAGGCCATCACAGCAATGGGCCTCCTTACAACTATGGAGACTGTACTAAACGTAATGGAAGATAACCCGGAGATCATGGCACAACTCGAAAAAACTGTCCTACGTGTAGTTGGACACATCCTTCATCACAACATTATTGGTCAGCAGAATCTTAAAAGTTACTAAAATATTTCGAAACTGTAAATTGGAATTTGTACTAATTTCAAAATCATCAATTTTTCAGAATATTATGAAGAAGCCATGACTTTACTATGCAATCTAACAGCTAAAAGCATATCTGAAGACATGTGGAAGGTTTTAGAATTGTTGTACCAAGTCTTTGAGAAGGAAGGGTTTGACTACTTTACAGACATGATGCCCGTATTGCACAACTATGTAACAGTTGATACCAATGCCTTCCTGTCCAACGAAAATCACATACTAGCCATGTTTAACATGGTCAAAGCGGTATGTTACTGTTTATCTGCTTTTTAAAATTTAGTTTGTACAAATATAAATTTTGTGCTTAGCGATCTTAGGAAAATTAAATTACTATCATACAAAATTTTACTAGTAAGATGTTCTAGAAACTGCTAGCTGTGAAGTACTGTGTGTGTACTAAAATATCATAAGAAGTTTTAAGAGAACTTTATTCATTTGTTACGGTTGTAGCATTTAAAAGATTAGACTCGCAAGTAAAATTATATTTATTACAACAGAATATTAAAAATTAAAATTGCTGATGAACTAAATACTGTTAATTTCTCACACTTTATTAAAATTAAGAAAACATTCTGGCTGTGCACTCTGATCATAACAACAACAAAACCAGCTGGTTTTCAAAGCAAAGCGACCTAACATCTCAGAAAACAACTTTGACATGAAACAGTCTCACTTGTCTATTTACATTTAGAATGTTTTATATCAGAATTAATATAAACTAAATATTCTCTACTTAATACCAATGATCTAAAATTAAAAATAACCCAAAATTGAGACAGAGACCTAAATTCAATTTAAAAAAATTATAGTCTTTATTCTTACTAAATGCTAAGCGAAAATTTTGCGAAAAGATTTATGCTGCTCTGTAAATTATACATGATTTTTATAGTAACTTGCTATTAACCTAGGTTTATTTCAGTTCATTACAATTTACCATATTATATGCTAGCTCATAATATCATACAACTTCCTTGTTTGATAAAAAAGATAACAGCACAAGCAAGCAGCTTGTGCTGTTATCTTTTTTATCAAAAAAATATGAGTAAATTATTTTACATCTGGAAACTAAAACTAGATTATGACACAAATATATTGTGGCTGATATATTTTACTGTATAACTTAGATTCTCTTCTCATTTTAAAAGCTTAGCGTATTTATGATATCTTAGCTCAGCGATGTCAAGCATGTGCAAAAGTGGTAAATCAAGTCCTCCAAGTCATTTAGTCCTTTCAGAATGCAAATAAAATTCTATTTTTCTTTGATTCAGGTGCTGAACTCCGATGCCGAAGACGAATCGGAGATATATGCAGCGAAATTACTGGAAGTCATGGTGCTTCAGTGCGCTGGGAAGATAGATAATTGTCTACCATCATTTGTGGAGCTTGTACTCAATAGGTTGACCAGAAAAGTAAAGACCTCTGAACTCAGGACCATGCTGCTTCAGGTAATAAATCAAATATTAAGATTTGATATATTGCCTTAGATGACCTAGTTAAGAATCCAAAGAACTTCATCACATAGTTCATGTTCAATTTCTTGTTCATTATTTTCATTAAAAATATTCATTATTTGGTATATGTGTGTGGGTGTGTGTACTTAGATATGCCCATACCACTGCATAGATCTTATACTCGAAACTTTTATACTTTTAACAATTAAACAAAGAACAATTGACTGAAACATTAACATTCACTTGAAACAGGTCCTCATAGCTATCCTGTACAGCAATCCTCAATTGCTGTTTTCTATCCTGGACAAGCTTCAGGAGGCGGTGCCTAATGCGTCCATTACCCAGCATTTCATAAAACAATGGATCCACGATACTGACTGTTTCATGGGGTAAGTGTACCTTTCATTTGTAACCTTCATAGAATTATAAGATCCAAAAACCATATCAATTGTAGCTTTTTATTATTGTTTGCAAAATAGCATTTATATACATACTCACTGGCATTTTTTCTAAAACATGTAGTGTCTGAGAAATGATTCAGTTATGCAAATGGCTGATGTAAGTAAATTATAAAATTCAAAATAGTTTAAAAATATAAAATAAATAAATAATATAATATGATAAAAATAATATGTAGAAGCAAATCATATTTGTTTTATAAAAGCTACAACATTTGGGTCTTGATCAATTTCAAGATTATAACCAGTGGTGGGAAATATATTTTATTACTAACTGTACTGTACCCTGGTCCATGATGTCAATACCACTGTTCAGTGCTTAGACAGGCTTTAAAACTCAAACAAATTGAACTGACAATTATGTCATCCATCAATTTGCCAGCTGAGCAATACAGCATTACGATTTCAGATACGCAGATTCGTTGCGAACTGGTTTGTTGTTTTTTTTTTCAATTAGATCATGGATTATTAAAATACGCATCTCATTTGATTGAACCTACTCAAAAATTAAACATTTTATATGAAAACCAAAAATACAAAAAAAGTATAATGTCAATTAATTTCATAAACACTTAATTTTATTAAATATTATATTAAAATTAAAATGAGCGAAAGAGGCACATGGTAAAAATATTACATTACACACTTGATTTATTTATTTCAAATAACTTATTTAAATGTTTGCTATTTGTAAAATAGAGTGAAGTAACCCATAAACAAAGCCCTTCACAGTGGGTTATGATTTCAACCCAGTGGTATATTCTGCAAAGCACTACTCTTGCTAGGCTTAGTGTAATTAAATTCTCTGACGTTGAGCCCCTGATCTCACCCACCCCTCTGTGAGAAGCTGGAATAGCCCTTTACTAGTGAATAGGTAGGGGAAAAAACAGTTCCGGGATTTTTTTATTGCACCATTAACAAAATGTCTATTTCATGTTTGGCGATATTTCCAGCCAATTGTGGATGATTTACTTGCTTATAATGAAAAAGTATGACCAGCCAATGCAATTGAAATTTTTAAAATCATGCAATTATTAGAATTTGTTTGAACAACATAGATTGTATTGGCTTTTAGGAAATAGTATAATTAATATTTTTTTGTTATTGTGTATTCATTTCTGAAACAATAAAATTGCAATACTTAATGGAAAGTATCAGGAGTGCTACTATGTTGATGTGAATGTGTCCATAATTACAGTTAGGTACTTGTAAAAGTTTTGTTAAGGCCATCTTTCAAAATCGCAAGTTGGTCTCAACTACTCTAGCAAATCGAAATTACAAAAAAGAAACCTTTAACCCTTACGCTACTACTACGGCCACAAAACGCTGTCTGCCGTAGCGAAAAGGTTAACGATCACTCTTAGGTTATCAATGTCCATTGCGATAGACACATTTTACAATTTCGATTGTGTAACCAAAATCTTGCACAAATTTTCTATCTTACTATATTCCTCTATATAATTACGATTCAAGTTACACAAATTATTTTATCGAAAATTTAAAAGACAATATGTTTTTTTTAAATAATGCTTAAAAGACATTCTAATCAAATAGCAAAATGACTGGAGAGATACTGCAATACTTATACGCAATATATCTAAGGTGATTTTATACTGAGATATTTTTTTCTGCTTCATGCTACAGATATGGTCCTTTTTACAGGTAGTTTCCATTCATTACTTGATGAGAAAAATCATCATCATCCATTTCATTAAAGAAAACATATAAGTGCCCATTTCACATCCTGGTTAAGATCTGAAAAAAAATGTAAATACAGTAAATAGCCTTTGACACTTCATAAGTATGTTTACACAAAGTACAGCATGCAGCATTTCCTTAAATTAAAATTGGAACCTTATTTTTTTTATAAGTTCTCATACAACAATATATTTTATCGGAAGGTTGTGAAAAGGGCATTATCTCATTTCATCAGCTATCAAGGAATATATTTTTCACTATATTTGTATGTCAGTAGGCTGTTTGGTTGTTTCTGCTTTAATAAAAGTTGGTTTATTTAGAACGTAGACTTTACATGTATTTAACAATAGGATTCATTATGAAACAATATTTTAAGAATACGTCAAGCTCCCTCCGTTTTTTGAAATTGCTAACTGATTAGGCATTAGAAAAATTTAAGGTTTTAAAACTTCCCACGGAAATCGCAATTCTACGGAACTGTCTCTACGCGCCTTTGGCTCGATTTATTTTGATGAATTTATTAGTAGTCTTTCATATACTTTATTTGTCACTGTTCACATAAACTTTATGAGTAGTTAATATATTGATAAAGTTTGTTGTTATGTTTGTTATTATTTGCTGTTGCCAGTTGTCTTGTTTGTGCCTATTAAATAAACAATAATATGAAATCTTATGAGATTTTACAATTTACTAATGAACTTAAAATAAATTAATATAAAATAAATATGAATGTTGACTCAGTTTTAATTATTATTATCAAATAGTTCCTTTACCAAGTTCAAACTAGTAAGATATCAAGAATACTTTGAATAGTGGTAATGGAGGAAGTTACTTGAAACCATTCCTGCAATTTATTGTTGAACAGAAAACATCCACATTTTAAATTGGCAAATAACACTTTAATATATGTGTTTATTTAGTGTCAAATACTTGAAACAGCAAGGAAATAAGAAAGCTACTAACAGCTATCAAAAAAAGCCAGTTGACAACTGAAGGCATTTATTTCGGTAGAAAGTTATGAATTAAAGAGCTAGAGAATGGAGATAACTAGTTTTCAGATTAAGAGCCCCTGTAAAACAGTTAAATACATGCAAAGGTACAAAAAAATGTAAAGTATTTGATTATTGATGTTGTAATCTTACTTGGTATATACCTTAAAATTAGTCTCTATGTGTCGCACGATTACAGCAATCGCGCTAATGTCGTTTAATTTGAATTATTAACATCGTAATTGTAGGATAATAATTTCAATTTCACTTTGATTTATTATAACTATGCTGCATTCACGCGACACAAGTTACTAAGTGTAGGTGCTCTAAATGTAAAAAATAATAATGACGAAAACAGATAATAACGAGTGTTTCCTTCAGGCTTCATGACAGAAAACTTTGCGTGCTCGGCATTTGCACACTACTGGACATGGGCCCTCAGCGACCCAACCTAGATGAGTTCATTCCTAAGCTGCTGCCGTCCTGTTTGGTGCTGTTTGATGGTTTGAAACGAGCTTACGAAAGCCGAGCCGAGGCTGATGATGATTCATCTTCAGAGGAAGATGACCAGGATCTTGATGAAGGTGAGTAGATAATTTATTAGTTCATCAACACTTGTATGGATTAGTGTGTATCGCAATTGTGACCTCAATATTATATGCCAAGGTAGAAAGATACATTTGTTTTAGTCAAATGTTTTCCGAACCTGTCTACTCACATTCAATGAAATTAAGAGATTTTCACTATAAGTAAGCTGCATAAAACATATCCCGGAACTTGATTTTTTTAATTGTTAAGATGAGTAAACGAGTTCATGGCTCACTTGGTGTTAAGTGGTCACCAGAGATTATAGACATCAACAACTTTTTGTCACCATTCATTCACCTTGAGACATGAGTTCTATGTCTCAGTTTTTACAGTACAACGACTGCCCCATCTTCAAACCGAAACGCATCACTGCTTCACGGCAGAAAACGACGGAGTGGTGGTACCTACCCGTGCGAGCCCACAATACCCTCTACCACTAGTAATTATGCATATTATAATATTTGCGGGTTTGATTTTTATTACATGATAGTAATCCTTCGCCGTGGAAGTATTTCGTGAACATCTGTTGTATTGTAAGTACGTATTTTATCAGGAACATTGGTTTCAAACGCCGGCACCATCGTATCGCTGGATACGAATGCACTGGGCGTCTTATCTCATAGGCCCGACGACTTCACTTTATTACGACGATTAGTAACACTATCTTTTTTAATTGTACTGTTTTTAATATAGAGACCTTGTCGAGTGACGAAGACGACATCCAGGAAATGAGCCACGAGTACCTGGAAACGCTCGCCCGCATGGCAGTAAAAACTAGCAATCAGCAGGGTGTCGAGATGACTGCCAAAATTGAAGATTACTATGACAGCGATGACGTGAGTCAATTGGTACATACATCGGAACTACTAACAATTAACAATTCTGTGTGCATTATTGCATGGTGTAGATTGTAGATGCACTAACGAACATTCCCTGTATATTATTAACCCCTTCAAGATTATGACTACGGCAACATCATATAATATGAATCACATGTGTACATAGTATATAATAATATACAGTACTAGCTGTACCCGACCGCTTCGCTGGGCATTTAAAATTAAAATTATTATTTCTCACCCCCACAAAGATTCTCATCATTAACGCCCTCGCAACTGGTGTAGGGAGTCCAACACTTATATAAATATTAGCCTATCCATTAAGTACACGTATTTTCTACATGGATACCAAGTTTCAAGTCAATCGGATGCATGGTTCAGTAGTTATAACAGAACATCCGTAAAAACCACTAAAGATTTATATATTAGTATAGATAAAGAAAACAATGTGTAATTAATAAAGGCTTAAAACGTTTTGTAAACTATTTGTTTCCAGTGCATGAATTATTCATTGCAAGGGAAAACATGACTTTCTGACCATTGGTATATGCCATATGTAATACTAGTGCCAATTATTCACAAACAGATTTGGTTACTTTTAATTTCTCGCCTCATAAAAGCGACCGAAGTCGAATGATTGAAAACAATAATTATTGAATTTGCTTTGAAAATAAAAGTTGACAAATACTGACAATGCAGTCTAGCAAACTTATAATGAAATTAAAACATATTAGTAATACTCACATATCGTTTTTCGCATTTTATACATATTTAAATACCAGTCTGCCTAAGTGCGTTATGTTTCTCCTCAACCGTAGTTATTCTGTAGCCCGTGCACTGTAGAATTAAATGTATATTAAATTAGACAGAGAAGTTATTGTTTCTTACAAAATAAGAAGTTTATTTTGCTTTACAGTCACTTTATCTGTACCTGGCTCTGTATTAATATGATTTTGTTTCACCATAATGGTCTTCTTATGAATGTGATGATAATTCAAAAGTGTTATTACAAATGTAATGTAAACATGAACTCGGGAAAACAAATTCGTTTTTCGTTAAACCACCTTATACTCACCACCCTACCCGTTTCTGCCGTGAAGCAGTAATGCGTTTCGGATTGAAGACTGGGGCAGCCGTTGTAACTATACTGAGACCTTAAAACTTGTATCTCGAGATGGGTGGCGGCATTTACGTTTTAGATGTCTATTGGCTCCGGTAACCACTTAACACCAGGTGGGCTGTGGTGAGCTCGTCCACACATCTATGCAATAAAAAATAATACGTGTTACTTACAAAATATCATGAATACTTTTTTATTTTCATTTATAGGATAGGTAAAATATTATTTTAAAATATATAATAGATATTAAACTAATCTTGCGTTTTTTTTATTAAATTTTTAATAATAACGAGGGATTTTGAATTATTTATGTATTTTTATCAAGTGAAGACAAAAATGAAATCATAAAAAAATTATGTGTAAATCTACAGTTTAACTCTTTAACTACAGCTTAACTCGAGCTAGGCCATAAGTTTGTTCACCTATCTATGCAATATGTACATATGAAATAGAAAATGGTATTCAATTTTATTTGTTTGTATTGCAGGACGATGACGACTACGAACCGGAGGATGCTGCCATTGAATGCTACACAACACCCCTCGACGACAGGGACTGTCCTGTCGATGAGTACGTTAAATTCAAGACCACGCTCTCCGGTATGTATTTAAATGTAATGTTATAAGCCGCCCGTCTCACACTGAAGCATGCCATTGCAGTCGTAAATATTAAATATTGAGACACTAGACCTCACTAGTCTCAAAGTGGCAAAATTAATAATGTGATGTCTGAGTTCAGGTAACCACTTTTCAATCACGGTCATTTAAGGCTGTGGGATCCATGAAGATAATATACTGACCTAAAGTTTTAAAATTGGATTTGGTTCATAGTTGTAAATTATTATGATTATTTACAACTTTATACAAGAAGATAGGCAGACGCGTTTTGTTTAGGGTCCTAAAGAGACCAAGAACTTTGCAAATTCCAATATATTTCTAATTATCAAAGCCCATCACAAGATACGTCTTTAAACTGCTTAAAACTTTAGTCATGTTAGATATTCTATTTAAAAAATTTAAGAATTAAGCTTTGATACTCTTTTTTAAGTGAGTCTTTAAATTTACTGCTTTAATTTAACTTGTGTTATTTATTTATACAGCTTTATCGAGCACCGAGCCTGCTTTGTATCACGCATTAACTAGTGTGCTCAGTGAAGACCAAAAGAAGCAACTGAGTGCTGTGTTTGTGCTCGCTGACCAGCGTAAGGCCCAGATGGACAGCAGACGCATTGAACAGAGTGGAGGTAACAATCACTTTATTATTTATCTTATGTACAAGTTTAATAAGAGCACACATTCGCACAAAGGAATCACTTTAAAGGATCACTTTATTGCATACTTAAGATTGAGGTTTTGATGAGTAAGGTATGAAAAAAAAATACTAAGCTGCTATTACTACTACCATTACAGCCACTATCTTCCCCGGCATATATGTATTGGAAGCTTACATTAGGCATGTGATTGTCTGTGTGTGAAAACAAGGCTGATTCTCCCCGAATACTTGTATCGAACAATCAATCAAACTTTATTAGCTAAAACACGGCTTACAAATTTGTTGATAGTTATTAGAACAGCGTGTTTCTATCAGGTGGACGTGCAAATATTATTCAGTCAGTAAATATATTAATTAATTCAAATATCAAACAACAAAATAAATTAATTGAATTGATTGATAAAACTCCCGATGATGGAGTTTTTATTAAAATTAAAATTATTTATTTTAGAAACCAGTACATACGTGTAACAGAGTCATTGAAATGATATTAAAATTACCATTTCAATATCATCAATTAAAAATAGAAATAAGAAAATTAATTTATACGGATTCCCATAGGTTTTTTGTATAGGGGTTCAATACAACTAAGTAAATAATTTGTTGCAGGTTACTCGTTCACGGTGCCAGCTCAGGTGCCAACGACATTCAAGTTCGGATCTTAAATTCGCCTGCACTGGGGGACTAACAAAATTATAGTAACATTCATCATCAAATGATTATCACCATAAGTTTATTTTCTGTTCGCTGTACAAAAGTCAACATTGGTTTTTATTATACGCAATTTGGCTTATGTTCAAGCGATTATAGAATTTTAAACTTAAACCCATTCACGAAAGGCTCTCATATCACGTTTACGATGTAAGAAAACAAATGGAAATGATATTTTTATTTAATTATTTTTTTCCGCTTATGTATGTATGCTTGTAGAGCCTGTATTTTTAGATCAAATATACATTTTATGAAACTGACGCAACACTTTCTTTCGATATCTATAATTTTATGACATTTAAGTTAAACGGTTTTATATGTTTTAGTTACTGAGTATGCTGTTTTTGTTTGTGGTAAATGTTCACCGTTTGTTTTGACAGACCTGTAGGCATTTTAGCGTATGCAACTAACTAAATCCATTCGTTTTTGTTTTTAATTATGAATATAGTCTAGCAAACACAATTGGAGTGGTGGTTCAGTACCGGTTGGCTTCACTGGAAGTCTGGCATTGGATCTCAGATTTTTTGTGTATTTGTTTTTTTTGTTTATTTGTCCAATGTACCATTGTTAAGTTTAGAAAAAATGATTATATTTTATGTCGACGTTGTTTCGGACTGCTTAAAGCCGCTTGGACGCCGATGCTGAAATACTAACTAGTGTGAAAAATTCGACCTTTTTTTAGTCCGATAAAAAAATTCACTCCAGTATATTTTTGTCGTCAAAATTCTTATTTAAATGACATTTTTTACTAATAAAATAGAACGTTTGTTTGGTTATTATATACCGAAGAGAATGAACGTGAATTTTTTTAAATCGAGTGATATCGATCGAAAGTGATTTTTATAAAAGTGTGTAAACTTCTTTTTATTCGTATTGTTTTTATGAATAGCCGAAATGAATCTAGATTATTATTTTTTAATTTATTTGCGCTACAAACTTGATGCATTTGAAATTGCTTTTTTTTTGTGTCGAATAATACAATTTTTTTTATCCAAATAATAATAATATGTTTACCGGAAAGAGTGAAGTATTGAAATCATATTCATTAATTAAATTTAAGTATCAATACGACCGTGTTTCAAATGATATGTTTAATTCACGGTTCTAGGCGATGGACATTGAATTTATGCATTAAAAAAAATCACATGTTCTTTCCTAAAGCGACAAATATTAGTGTTGCCACTATTTTTCTATCTAAGATTAGTGTTAAGGTTTTGCATTGATCATTGGTTTATGAAATCTATGATGCGTTACATTTGTTTAGAATAATTCTTGTCAACTGTACAAGTGGCAACGCCTAACTCAGCTTTGACGATATTTAACAGAAGTTGTCAATAAATTCATAGTCTATAAATATAACCAGTTTCGACTAGTTACTACATTGCATCCAATATTTTATTATTTATTGGTGAGAAGCAACTTTTATTATTCGCATCATAATAATTTAAAAATGTTAGATGTTAATGGAATTTATTGTATCACAATGAATATTATTCGATAATTATTTACCCGTATAATACATATTATTAAAATACAATTTCGTGGAGATTGTAAAGGATTGTGATCTTTAAGATGGGGGAATATACAGAAACTTGGTGTTGAAATGTATCACGATAATATTAGTGTTTTACTTTCACTAAATGTTGAATAAAGAAAATATGTCTAGGAAAAAAAATGCATGTGTCTTTGATGTTCGTTGTCTGTACAATAGGTTTATTTCCGAAAAAATTTCGGGTGTTTAGAAATGTTGATGCACAACACGGAAGGCTGCCTACACCCGACTGAAGTGGCACTACGCGATTAAGAATGCGACAGCAGCTGAAGAAGTTCACTAGGATGTCTATTATTTTTAAAGTGTTCACTGTAAATAAATTAGTAAAAGAGTTGATAATTATAATAATTGGCGCTATACCGTAAAGCTCTGGCCACCTGTGTGCTTAGTGCGAGTTTCTTAACGTTCTCGATAGCGTAAAAGTTACCTAATTTTGTATGCAGTTGGAACAGCGCCCCTAGCGGCAAACGTACGCAAACGAACCCATTCCATACAAATATGAGGTAACTTTCACGATATCGAGAACGTTAAAAACTCACACTAAGCACACTTGTCTCCACCGTAACGCCTAAATTGCATTGTGATCTGATAAACATAAATGCGTCAAGCATCAAGACTATGACGGGCCAAGCTCATAATTCTATATTTTTGTTACTATAATAGTAGTTGTTAATAACGTTTTAATCACACTATCGAATATAAATAAAATTTACCGCATTGATGTTACAAAAAAAAAATCCTTAAAAATCACAGTATCGATGTTAGTTTGTTACGTAAATGATATAAATAGAGAAAAATATTAATGTGATGATTAAATTAAATCTATGTATGTGACAAAGTTTTCAATGTAACGAATTTTTTTATTTTATTGTAATACTATTAATGATTGTTCAATTTCTTTCCGTTACCAGAAAATGGATCGTCGTGAATTATTTCTATTGTCTGTATCGAAGCTTAGATTGACCCTGTACACTATTAAAATATTAATGTGTATTTTATAAATTGCCGTTTTATTTAATAACTCTTTAATTAATAAATAAAAAAAAGAGGCTGTAAGTTTTTTCACCAAATGTGTATTCATTATGTTGTGAAAATGAAATAATTCAGTCCGCTTAGTGCCTTAGTGGTATGAACTTATTCGAAGTCCAAAAGTGATGTTATATTATTACATGTTGAACTTAATTTGATAATGGTGTAAATGTTGGTGGTAGGACCTCTTGTGAATGTGCACGGTTGGGTGCCACCACCCTGCCTATTTCTGCCGCGAAGCAGTAAAGCGTTTCGGTTTAAAGGATGGGGCCGCCGTTGTAACTATACTGAGACCTTAGAACTTATATCTCAAGGGGGATGGCGCATTTACATTGTACATGTCTATGGACTCCGGTGACCACTTAACACCAGGTGGGCTGTAAGCTCGTCCACCCATGTAAAGCAATAAAAGAAATGGTTGCTGAACACGCTTTCTTGAGGACCGAGAACTTTTTTGAAGACATCCCATATTAAAAGCCCAAACGCCCGGATTGAGAGTTTTCTTGATAGAAAGTATGTACGTAAAAAGTTTTTTAATTAATTTATTGCGTAGACAATTGAATGAAGTAATGGCCCGATTGGTGTTAAGTGACCACCGGAATCCATTAACAACGTGAATGCCACACTCCAGACTTAAGTCTAGCAGAAGTCTCAATTGTATGGTGATTACGCCAGTTATATATTTTGGAGATTTAATTCTTATTACAAAACTTTATTCCTCTATTGTAGAATTCTGACGTGTAAATTTGTTATGTACGTATTTCATTAGAAGAAAAAATCATGTTCAAAGATTCCGTTACAAACATACATACATACGTCTGAAGCTAATAAAAGCGTATTAAAATGGGGCCTATCTACAGGATTCGAACACCGCCCTAGCCGCAACGCTATTCGGTATTCTGAGATATAAACTGAGAATATGTATTTTCTTTTTACGATTCGTATATTTATACAGTGATTCCAGAAATGTTATGATTCATGTCATACCCGCACATTAAAATTGCTTGTTATTACGAACGAAACTCATTTTCAAGCCTGTTTTCTATATATCGAAGGGTGAAAGGCAATTTGGTTTAAGGGACAACCTTGCAACTATACAAGAGAGGTATAAAAGTTTAAAAATTCAATCATTCAATATCAGACCAAAAAAACTTCTTCGGCTATTTGAATGGAGGAGCAATCTTAATTAAAGTTCAATTAAAAACGTCGAACTGTTGATGCTAATATACTAAATAAAACGCACATTTAATTACAAAGTTAAGCATTGCGTATTAAGCGAAATGTCGCCTAAACCAAATAGACTTACACCCCTCGATATTGCATTCGCATCAAATATCCCGAAACGACAATCTATTTTGAAAATAACAACATCGTTTCCGAGAAAAAACATCACTAACGTAAGATATAAAGTTCCAAAACAACCGTTGTATACCAACAGAGTTTTAGAATCTTAAAATACATACGTTGCTATGTCTAGAGTATATTAAAGTACCGTCCTCATACGCCGGCCGATAATGTGCCACTACGAAATTCAATCTATAAATAGGCATCATTGTGTCTACTGTCTAGACTAAACAAGATATCCGCCCAGACGGGTCGATACGACCTAACGGTACTTATATAAGTATACTATACGTATCAAAGGGGATCAAAGGTCTCGATTCGCATTATAAGGATAAATAATTAACCGCTAGCGTGTAGCGGGTTTTCAACTTCGTAAAATGACTAGATTTTTAAGTATTTCCACGACTATAATTGTTAATTTATTATGAATTTAGAATTTCATAAAACGCGCAAACGAAAACTTTTTAGTTTTAAGCCAGACAAAGGTTTTTAAAACCATTTTTGAAAACGGATTCTCTGATTTAGAGAAGTTTCAAATAAATAAAATCTTAAATTTCTTAACTAATTTATAGGAACTACTTTTACTCAAGGAATCGTCCTATAACATACATCACGCATTTTATACTTCTAGCTAGTCTGTTATTCTACATTGATTTTTATCAATTGTAACTCCATAATGTTAAATATCTAGGAATTAATGAAGATTAATATTTGCTTGGTCTACGCTACCACTGCGCTATCAATGGACATTTTCTACAAACTAGAAGTATAGGTAGAAACTAGGGTGCTACGAATTAGATCTACAGGTTGAAACTATATCCTGTGAATTTAAATAATATAATTCAATCTTCCACCTTATGCCCTTCTATGAACATTGTATAAAGTTGTTATAACTATGCTTCAGCAATAACCACACCAAGCTGTCCGTGCGCTCGTACACCCATCTTAGAAATAAATGAGTGCTATTACTTGTATCCCTAATTCACATCGTAAACTTTGATAGTACTGGTTGCCCGGATGGTACAATCAGTCGCCTCCTGTAGAAATATCGAACAACCTTGCGTCAACAGTTTTGCTATATTTGTTTTATTCGAAAATAAATCACTACTCAATTGATATTTTAGTTTAAAAACATAAAATGCTGTCCTTTTTAAAATGTGAGAAATTAAAAAATTTAATTTGAAAACTTTTTCACATTTGCCATCTATCTATAATTATATAAATCTACAGTGGTTTTTACGGATGTTCCGTTAAAAGTACTGAACCATGCATGCGATTGACTTGAAACTTGGTATCCATGTAGAAAATACATGCACTTAATGGATAGGCTAATATTTATATGAGTGTTGGACTCCCTACACCAGTTGCGGAGGCTTTAATGATGAGAATCTTTGTGGGGGTGATAAATAATAATGTTAATTTTAAATGCCCAGCGAAGCGGACGGGTACAGCTAGTATTGTATAAGAATTCCCTGTTCGATACTTCATGTTCGTTTTGCATGCGTTATGAATGCACACGATTACTAATTTGCGACAATGTGCAATTTCTTCAATCGTTTAACCAACAATCAAAGGCAATTCGCATCGATGAAAGTCAATTTATATGAAAACTGACTGCTACCCGCAACTTCGCCCGCGTATTTCATGTAGTTTTTCTAAAAACATTAAATCAGCTTCGTGTGGAAATGAGATTTTTTTTCGAAATAAAAGGTAGTTAGTCACTCTATTACTATTACACATATGTCACTCTCTTGACCTAAAACTATCACTTTAAAAAAACAACGTCAATCCGTTGCTTCGTTTCGATTAGAAAGAAGGATAAACAAACACACTTTCAGATTTATAATATTATTTATAATATATATCGACCGTTTTGCAATCAGTCCACGTGATCATATTCTCCCTTCTGCACGCGGTACAACTACGAACATGTCACGCATACATAAAAACAACATCTATAAAATGTATAATACGTACGGAAATAAAATTCTTGTTTATTAGACAGAAATATTTATTAAGTTTCTAATACAGCAATCCAGTTACATCACCACCACCATATTTGGATACATTAAATGATACAATTTGAAAAACATCGTCTTTTTTGGTAAAACTTAGGGAGTGCCAAAAAAATTAGTGAGTAATTGAGGAGTACTTATTACTCCGGAAGGTTAAAAAACCATTATATCGAAACTTTAATGTTTGAACATAATACTTAATTGCCACTCCCCGGTAGACAGAAAATAAATAGGTATTTAGTTTTTAATTGATTCTTTATCATGGTTCTTTGAACCCCGAACTATCTAAATACTAAAACATAATAATAAAACATTAAATGCCCCTGAATTCTTAAATACTAATAGTAATAAAAACACATCGAATATAGAGACCAAGTTTTATGACTTTATCTGTCTTAACGATTAATTCGATTGGTATAAGCGGCGCTCCATAAAATGAAGACAATCCTGCAATAAAAATGGCTGCTCTTGGCGGTTCAATCTTGATTATTATACATATGTCATGGCCGAAATAGACGAACCCGCTCGCGGTTGACTAGATGAAAAGTGGTCACTGCCGTCTTTGAACATATGGGCATTAGTGCGAGCATTAACATTACGCCGCCGCCCTCCATTTGAAGGAGAATTTGTTTTTTGTCTACCGTCTGTTCTAGTTATAGCACTTATACATATTACTGGTTTATCCTCATCTATGGAAAACTCCGCATTTAACTTATAAATATCTATAGAGTAGATCTTTATTGCACACAAAAAAAAATACAAACTATTAGACGACAAAAGTACAATATGCAGTCTTAACGCTAAAAGAGAACACTGAAAGATAACCTTCGACTGAAAATAGGGGTTTTAAAAGTAGGCAGCACATACTTAGGGTCTGAAGTTTTCTGGGATACATTTAATAACTACGGGATATTCTTTCATGATACCAATTTAAGAATCACATCCACATCACAAGAATCAAAACATTTTCAAAATTACCGTCATTTCATTAAAATAATTTTCAATATATATAAATTTCGAAAGTCCTTAACTGGATAGCAAATAGGTCCGATTATAGGACCGTGTTCAATTAAGTTTAATAGAAGGGTGGGGTTGTTGTGGGGTGAGCCAGACAAATCGATTTCAGCCGGGCCGAACAAAGTTCCGAGAGAAGCGTGAGATGGGGCCTATCAGCGTACACTGCGCATGGCAGGATGACCGCACGATCGATCTGTCTACAATTCATATGAAGATCGCTAAAAGGAATTTCCGATACAATTAATTAAATGTATGCACCGTCATAGCCTGATTAATTTACCTACAGATATTGGATTTAAACCCTCAATTTTTTCGTTGTATATAGCCTTAGTTGAACACGGTAATAGATGTATGTACATTATATTATTATATATGTATATTACAAATTACGACTTCGTATTTTTTTATATTTCAATAAACTATAATCGTCTTTTCCACCTAGCAGGCCTATTTTTCCAACAACATTCAATACACCATTCGTTTTTGCGACATCAGTCTTATTATAATTAAAAATTACGAATAAAAAGCGTGTTTGTTGTAATCGCTTTTCTTTCAATAATCACGTCCGAAAATTCTGATCAAGTCATCGTCGAAAACTTTAAAACCTACATACTAGTAGAATTATTATTAAATTTAAACATAGTGAATAGTTACGAGATATTAGTCAATATATATGTAATTTTATTTATATATAAATACATATATATTTCTTATGATTTACGAATGCCGGATAAGTCAACGGCCTTAAATTTTTGCCACTATCAATTAACTTACAAACTAATGATTTCATTAGAAAAGGGCTGACAGATCAGAGAAAGAACATGTATATAGGACAGATTTACTTACAACACCATTACTCAATTACCGTCTCATTTCGAACACACCAGTGTGCTTAGTGCGAGTTTATTAACGTTCTCGATAGCGTAAAAGTTAGCTCGTGTTTGTATGGAGTGGGATCGTTTGCGTACGTTTGCCGCTAGGGATACTGTTGCAACTGTATACATAATTGGCTTAACTTTTACGCTATGGAGAACGTTAAGAAACTCGCAATAAGCATACAGATTAATAATAAATATTATTGATCGATTCAGGGAGCTTAATTGGAATACATTGAAAGGAATAAACGGAATGCGTTCAGTTCATTCCAATTAAGTCCGACCGAGGGTAAGAGCGGGTGATTGTCACCTCGGAATTAAGATGCAATCGAAACAAGACAGTAATTCAGTTAAAACGGAATTTGAGTGTAGAGAACACAACACATACCTACCCTAGTCTCAGAACATTTGTTCATTCTTGACCAGTACATACTACTTCTGTTATCACATGCGCGAGTTTTGTCCGTGTACTTTTTATCGTACATTTGCTATTTTATGTATACTTATTTTACGAATAACCGGAATATAAATCGAACTTACCTAATATAATTTTTTTTATATAATTTTATTACCTCTATTCGTAGTCTACGTTTAGTCCAAAGACAAGGAAATTTACGAATTGTTCCGTGTGTGTTTGAAGGCCGATGATATGACATAACAAAAAAAAAAACCAATATATTGACTTTGACGTGGTTGTGTAGTGAGCAGAGTCATGCTAAAGGACGATCGAAGATTTCGTCTTCAGAAAAATGTAATTAACCAAATTTCTAATTATTTTCGGAATACTTAAATAAAAGATCAGCACAGAGAGAGCGTAAAAGAAACGAAATGAAGATATATTATAACAAATTGTAACTAACACTTATACTATTATATTTGGAATTGAGCAAATTTAGGTGTGCGTAATATAGTTTTATTCTATTAGAGATAATACTAAAAAATATATTTAAATAATTAAACAAATGTACCAGAGTCAACTAAATACTTCAGACTTCATGTTTATTATTAGGATTAAAATTAAAGTAATAATTAATAATAAAGTATTTGGACTAAAGTAGACCGACTTTCTTCTTAAGATTAACATCAAAGAACTCTAATTCTTCGGCCACCCGGAGATGAGCCTCAGACTACCAACACAAAAGGAAAAATCCTCCACGTCCTCTTTAATTAAAATCAATTCACGTACGGAACACAAGTTTGAAAATAATTCGACAACATTTACTTAACCTATGACGACATATCAATCGAGAATCGTTAATAATATACACGTGTTAAGATAAACTTGTTTATTATATATATTCAGAACCACTGTTTTATTTATACGTATAACAGAAATAATTTGAATTTGAGAGTTCAATGTGGGGTGAATACGTTTAACATTTTGAGATATTTTAATTCGGACAGAAAGAGGAAAAGCGTTGTTGAATTTAAAGTACTTTTTAAAATTTATTGACCGTAAAATTCAGAAATTAGAAATCGCTCAATTAGATTCTCGATTGTTACATCACCAAAGTACCGATGCCAGTACAAAGCTGGACTATATAAAACTACTTGATTGAGGTAGTACTGTATCTTTCTTCATCATAACATTAAAAATCACCTGAACAACCGACTATTATATACATGAGATGGATGTCTCAAGCCGGTTATTACGTTGGTGAGGAACATAAATTACAAATATTCTCAAATTTTAGATAAATTTTAAATAATGATTATTTATATTAAAAAGTTGTAATTTGATCAGAGCGTCTACTCTCGTTATCAATGACGCGAAGACTACAAAATTTTACATTTTTAAGTACTATTAAAAGTTTATCTACTGGAATATATATATATGTATTTGCTTAGCTGAGGTGGCTTATGCAGGATGTGGGAAAAGTGTGGTGCTCAAAGGCACGCTATATTGCCATTACGAGATGAGTTGCCTGATTAATAAAATACTAAAAAAAATACTAAGAGTATTTAATTAATAGGATCACATTTTTGCCACTATCGGCTAGTATCCAGTCACTTCAATAATACTCAAGTGAATTCCTCCATTTCAGTATAACTTGACCAATTAAAGATTTTGAATACATCTGTTAAATATAACAGTAATATGCTGTATAATAATAGTATGGAATAAATGATTGACTTTTCATCATCACCAGAGCCGTCTCAGTTAAGCCATCATCTACACTTAAAGAGATGATTGAAATTCTTATATAAATATGACCACTTGTTTAAAGATGTGGTATCATTAATTACAAGATGCTTACGCTAAGATTAAGGGTTACATAGTTGAAGATTATATTCATGTAGTTTATAGGCTTAAATTCAATATCAATGAAAGAATATCCCGTTGATTAATTTGAGTTTGAATCTATGAACTATTTTAACAGCAATGGTGTAATAATTTGGAAAATTAAACAGATATTTTCAATTGATGATTTTGTAACATTACCATATAATGAAGATACAATTACATAATGTTTATGAATGTGATTACTTACGCCAATACAGTTAGAGTCATTTAAAACTAACATTTACCACAATTTAGTACCTTTGTGTTCATAGACACCAATCTTATTAAATAATTATTACTCATCTTAATCTAGGCCACTATTATAAAGGTAACGTCTCATATGGTTATATTGTTGGTATTGTGCCTGTTTGGCACTACTATTCTGTGCCTTTTTCTGCCGTAAATCAGTCATGCGTTCAAGCTTTAAGAGTGTAACAGATTTTCTACAATACAATTTAGATTTCGGCTTCCTTTCTCACAACAGCATTCACTTTGCAATATATATATAGGTTCTGGTAACTGCTTGGTACCGAGTGAGCAAAGCACTCAACCACCCTCCTGTTGGGATAATTTATAACAGTGTTCCCTTTCTTTTGTTTTATTGATTTTTTGCATTTCATGAAAACTTCTAACAAAGCTCTATAAGACTGGTCATAGATGTACTTTGACCATGAACAATAATGAACCTCAGTAATGGCAAAATATACTGGCAATATGACGATTGGTAAACTCCTGACATATTTCAATAGTTTTTTAGTTTCATGGTATCAGATGCCTCAGTCAAGCTGAATGAGCCTAAATTCTTAATTTTATAACAAAATATGTAGCTACTTGTAGCGAGCATGTATTCATCATTAATAATTGTTTCCAACACATCTTACATATCAAAGTTTTTAAATGCATACTGTATACATCAAAATTCTAAATACATCCTACATAGATACTTAATAATAGGACCGTTACCCAAAATATTCTCTAGAAGAGATACCGACAATTTTATGCCTTTTATATTGAAATATACTTAGATCTAGGAGAAAAAGTGGAAAAACACACAGAAACATAACTCATTAGCTGTGAGTTGAACTGCTAGTTTTAATAGATATAATAATAATTACCACATTATATGGCAATCCCTCTGAAGTAGTCGTAACGATTGCGTCGCTTGTCTTGCATCTGCCCTATCCTAGAAGCCAGCTCACTTTCACGGCATGCTCCACAGAAAGTACTTGTTACGACATGAAACGGACTTCGGTAGTACAAGTTTTGATCTTTTAATTTTTTGTTCTTCTTGTGGCACTTCACATGTAGATACACCTCTAGAATGAGGAGCAGAACACAGAAGAGCTCCGGAAAAATCATCACGGATGGAAAGAGCAGCATGCGGTGGCTAATGGGATTGGAGCCTGCGATTATGTTTTCCTTGAGTGCTTGAAACTTCTTTGTCTGACTCATTGGACCTTCTGGAAAATTCGGAGTCTCCATCGGTGGAATGGGCCGAGGTGTTCCAAAAAAGGACACCGTTGGATTATTAACCATCGGCTCGCCAGTTTCTTCGTTCACACCGTAAGTGACCAACTCGCCCGTCTCGTCGTCGAAGAAGAAGCCACGAGCAGTGGCCATCCTATAAAAATCAAAGCTTCGAAATGCGCAACACCTGATTTATTGATTTTATCCATCTAACTTAACTCTATCCAATAACGTACCTTATTTGCAACGCAGTCCAGTCTAAAAAGCTATGCAGCTTTTGGTATTTCTGCGCAGACGTACACTCACTAATAACTGAAACAAAACAATGAAATTGAACACAGAAACTCGACGGACAATTTTTTAAAACAACTTTCTGTCTGTATTGAGTATTCTCATACACAGAACACTATTACTTCTATTCTCATACTCCTAAACCACAGAAAGTCAAGCAATGATGTTTAGTTTTGTATTCTCTTACGGTGTATAATCTATGGTACGGTACATAGACTTATAAACTAATAGATTTTTAGATTTCATACTTCAGTGCGGTAGGTATACATTATAAAAATTTTATTGACAGTTGACTTTGATTTAGGATTCTTGCTTAGGATTTATGCTGGTTTTTGTAAAGACCTTACCTATTTATTTATTTATGACCAATGATCTGATAGACTTACCACATAGAATAGGATAACAAAGAGAATACTAAAATTAGCAAAAGAAATTACCTGCTCTTGTAGCTCATTTCTTTTCAGTGATAATGATTTCTGGGCAGAGTGAATGTGGGCATTCTAGCGTTGTCTAATCTCCTTGATGAACACTGGTACTGGAGCGAGATTTCAAGAATGGCTATGCAAATTTTTGTATGATTGTTAACATTTGAACTCCCGTTTTAACCACAAATAAATAAAACCAAATAGAACAAAGAAAGTACTCGACTAGATCGTCTCTAGCTGATTCCAGGCTCTGTAGATGCCATGCACCCGTAACTCTGGCTCTTTGCGCATGTCAAAGCTATCAATCAATAGATTTATTATAGCATACTGTAATGCGCACTGCAAGCCCCGGGAATCTGTCTGGAACTTATATATATATTAATATCACCTATCTTACTATATGCCCTAACACACTACATACTTGAGAATAATCTATCTAGATTCAAAGATTGTACCTACTTTACTTTACTGTATTGTCTATTAGGCCTAAAATGTACGGAACAAACACAAGATTTAGTTTTAAACGAAGAATTCTACATTTAATCTCATATTATAGAAACCGTCTGATACTTTAAACAAGCTTCAATACCTCAAAGCACAAGAGGTCTGCAAGTTTTTCCACAGTCAAAGTGATCATTGCATACTAATCATCCACGCAATTATTCGACTCTCGACATAATACTGAAGGCTAACAAAATCGATCGCTTTGATTAGTTTTGTTTCCTTTATAAAAATTTAGACACAAAGTCAAAGTCTCTCTATTGTATAACGGTGGTCTTATCCTTTAAATCAGAAAATAGGAGTGCATAGTTGTAGAAATTGGTGGTTTAATTGGGTCAATTTGTCTCATTTACATTCACAGTTATAAATTTATTTTTTCCTAAGCTAGGGAGAAATCTCCTAAGTTGGCATCATTGCTTAAATGGCTTGCTTCTTTTTTCTAAGTACCTATAGCATTTGGTGACTTTATATAGTCTATAATTATGAATATTTACATAACAGAATGTAATGAAGCTATAATATAAAACTTATAAATTGGGACGAAATTGAAGAAAATCAAATAAAATGAAACGAGATGAGATGTGATGAAATGTCCCAGTTCAAATGATGGGAACTTAGTGAGACTTCAGTAGATTTTTTGAAAGAGACTGACAAGCCACGTCTAATAGCTTTATTTAATCTTTCCGTACTAGTTCACTTTCCCAATGACAAACGGCTTAAGAAGAAACACAGTAAAACAATTCATACCACTTTACTTCTCGCGTTACTTCTAAAAAGTCTATCTATTCTTCATTCCATTAAACTAGCGTATTTTTTACTAGCGTATTATTTAAATAAACACACATAAAATATAGGTATGTATATAATCATTATAAGTAAAAAAGGTTTCTATTCTTTTTTTTAAATTTAGGAAGATCAATCGACCATAGAGTACATGATTTCTGGTAACTTATAGGATAAGCCTTGATTTGGTTTTATGGAATAAATTTCATTGCCAGTTGGAACTCTGTAAAAACAAAATAAATCGTGACGGTTTGATACTTTGATAGATAGAGTGTCACGTTTATTATTTTATAGTTTTGTTCTACTTAAATAGTAGTAACCTACTCATTAAAGGTGAAGTTTAGTTACAATAATTTAAAGCTAAATAGAAATACATTTTCTCTAAGTTACTGTACAGTTCACACATTTTTATTATTGAATTTATTCAAAGTTTATCGAACTATTTGTCTGTGAAACAATGCCCACAAATGTTTGGATTTTTTCGTAATTTAGTTTGTTTTTTGGAAAGATTGCAACGGGAATAGCGGTATGTTTAGAAAAATCAAGTTTATTCCCATTCTTAGCGAATTGTCTCTCAAAACGCTATTGTTATCTTCTGGATAATAATATCATTAACAAAAAAAAAAAAAAGAATAGGAACGCTTCGAACGAAATGTTTTAAAAGTTTGCGAATCTCAGTGAACTTAAAGCGCACAGCGAAAGCATTTTCACCACTGATTATATGAATTCCGTTTTCAAAAACATCAGTGAACTCTTTATAGAGTTTCGTGATTTATATTATCAAAAGTACTTTTTTTCACAAAGTGTAGTTTAATCAGTCATTAAGCATATAATTAGAAAATGGGTTACAAATAAGGACATCCATATATTTGAAGTGACATCAAGAAGCAATTTTTTTTTAGCAAAATTTGTATTTCCAAGTTACAAAATTTTAAGGTTAATAATTCTGAAGACAGCAGTTTCAATGAAAATTTCTCGTCAGTGATACATTATTTAAAAATCGTTTTATTTATTTTGCAAAATTGATGTCATTTTATGTGCTTATTGAGCAATAATCATAAAACTAAATAATATAATATAATTAATTATAAAACTGTTATTGGCCCCAATAAAATCTACAGTCCAGAGAAGGACCAGTTGTCATGAGATTACATTTACTAACCGGAGAAGCGCTTAGAACCATATACTTGGAAAAATTAAACGTGGAGCTTGCTCTATTTACTGATTGTAAAATCAAAGGAGATACAATTTATTGTGAAAGTCTTTTAAACTGTTGAAAGTTTGTGTTCAGTTTATTATAGTCAAGGGCGGATCCAGCTTTGGCGCCAGGAGGGGGTCACATAGTCAAATTTAGATGCGTTCGTTCCCAAGCGTTTGCCATTATACAAAGTTATTATATTTAATTAATTAAATATTGAAGGTATGTAGTTACATAAAATCTGTATGGTGACAAAATATATAAATAAAATCATTATATTCAATTAGTTGTCCACCTAAGTCCTGGAACCAGCTCACGAGGTGGTCATGACCCCCATGACCCCCCCCCTGGATCCGCCATTGATTATAGTGTTGATTAATACTTGGGCCATCCTTGGTAGTAAGCAGATTGCTTTTTATTTGTAATACACTTTAATCAGCTTGACCAGTACTTTGTTATCTAAATTATTATCCTTACTTTTTATAGGAATAAAAGTCCAAGCGATACGGTTGTCACCAGAGTTTAATGCATGTTTTAATTTTCAAGTTAGTGAAAATTTAAATGAAAAATTCCATTACATACAAATGTACTGAGTAGGATAAAAAGTGAAAATAACAACTTTTTAAATTCACTTCCTATAAAAAAAAAATTCTAAAAATAATTTATTAATTATTTAAGTATTGCTATAAACTTTTTATATCAAAAATACAAAAGTTTATTACTACCTATTATAAACGTATGATAAAATGTATAATTACATACATACATTCAAACATTTGAGGAAAGTTACCTGCTACTATTTAACACAAGGGAGGCTCTGAGCCCAAACTTATATAATAGATAACTGATAGAAACTTATATATTATTTATACAAGTTTCTATCATTAATATATAATTTATTATGCACATATATATTATATTATCTCTTTATTATGCCCTTAGTTGTGTGGACTATATGTAGATGAGATAGTGTGCTAGGTATTAGAGTACTCCCAGCAGAGCCTTACCTTATTTTTTATGTAGTCATCCAGTTCCGGATGGGTATTTTCATCAAATATGCAAACATGCAAGCTGTTTAGGATATTTTTACAATTGTGGCTTGTGGGGCCAATAGCATTTTTATCATTTCTTGACCATTGGCAGCTCAAAGATTTCATAGATCTCCTATGTTTTGATGAACCATCAAATATATTTCTTTGTCCCAAAATATATATTTTTTTATATTAAGTACTTAAATGGGTGGACGAGCTCACAGCCCACCTGGTGTTAATTGGTTACTGGAGCCCATTAATATCTACAACGTAAATGCTGACACTCACCTTGAGATATGAGTTCTAAGGTCTCAGTATGTTATAACGGCTGCCCCACCCTTCAAACTGAAACGGATTACTGCTTCACTGCAGAAATAGGCGGGGTAGTAGTATCTACCTGTGTGGACTCACAAGAGGTCCGACCACCAGTAATTATACTTTTATACCCTTAGATATTATACATTATATATAGGGTGTGCCCCATACTTCAATACAATATGTCCAAATAGGCTTATGAATTATACTGTATATTTGTTGATTGCTAGTTTTCAGTTTCTACTGAGTAACCAGACCTTTGTACTTCAGGTTATTTAGAACTCTTTTGTTTGCACATGTTTTTTCCATGTAATTCTGTGTTCTAAGTGCATTTGTATGTACTAACAACTACTTAATCATATGTTGATGAGGAAGTTGAGTACCATTTAAATTTGTTGACTGGCAGTCCTTTTTGCAAAGGCTAAGTTTGGTGAAGGCTACTTGCACAGATTTGGATTTGCTAGTAGCGATTCTCCATATGGCCATCATTTTCTCTATTTTATGAATTCCGCTTTGTAGGAGTTCAGATGCTCAAGTTGGGCATGTACTCAAAGCAAGCAAAGTTGTATCATCTCCAAAAGTTGCGACTGTAAGCTGTTGGCGCTTTGGTAGGTCAGATTTATATACAGAGAGTAAAAGACTGGCCCCAGTACAAAACCTTAAGCCATTAGTGGTATGTTTATTGAAAAAATCCTTTAATTTTTCTCAACTTTTGAGAGAAGATGCTCCATTCCTTTCCCGCAAAGCGTATGATGATAGAAAATTGATAAGGTGCTTGTTAATATTGACATTATTTTACATTGATTTTTTATTTGTATTCTGTTGTCCATTATTCAGCTGTGTTTATGGTTATTACTACTTCTAATATATAAAATTCTCATGTCACGTGGTGCGTGATTGAACTTCTCCGCAACCGCTCGACCGATTTTCGTGAATCTTAGCGTGCATATCGGCCAGGGTGGAGAATCAAATAACATCTATTTTTCATCCCCCTAAATCTTAAGGGTCCACCCCTAAATTTTTTATTTTATTTTTTTGACAAAGATTTTTGTTTTTATTTTTTTATGATACAGCATACAAAAATACATACAACCCTAAATTTTCATCCCTCTATGATCAACCCTTATTTTTTATTTGTTAATTAAAAACTTAAATAAAAAAATTCATATTACTCTAATTTTCACTCTTATACGATCAACCCCTGTTTTTCCATCCCAATTTTTATTTTTTTTATTCTATGCACAGTTCCGCAATAAGGTTGCAAGATGGCAATCAAATATTATAATTGTAGTACGATAAATTCGTATTCAGAGTTTAGAATTTCAAGTTCCTTTAATTATGATTTTTTTTTAAATTCAATTTGATCTCCCGCCTTCGCCGGTCGATTACTGATCAACTATCAATCGATCAGTTATCCCCGCCAGGGGTTACCACTCATCCAGCACACATCACGTAGTAGGGATGAGGACAAAGCCGGTCTCCTGTCATACTCACTATACATTTTTCGGCCAGTTTTTTTTGGTTTTATTTGTGTATCTATCGTAGCAGTAACTGTTATACCTATTATTTTAATTTTTCTGTGCAACTCTCATGTTAATTTTACTGTCATCGTAAAATTATCATTAATTTCCAGTGCAATAATTATTTATTTACAATCTTATATATAAAATTCTCATGTCACAATGTTAGTTACCATATGCATGTTCAGTAGGTCTGAGAATCGGCTACTATCTATTTTTCATACCCATAAGTGATAAGGGTTGTCTACCCCTAACATTTATTTTTATTTTTGGACATTTTTTTTTGTTATAATGAGGCATTACCTAGGTATGTGGTTGAATGAGGTTTTGTTATTTTTATACTCCCTAATCGTTCACAGCGCTACAGGCCTCTTTCACTCATTTACCACATCCTTACACACTTACAATAAGATACTTTTTTTCTACACTATAATTTCCCTAGAAATCTTATATATGACAAAACAACGTTTTCCGGGTCAGCTACTAGTCAATAAAAATACAATTAAGCAACACATAGAACTTTTAGGCTTAACTTAAGGCCATCTTAATCCGCAGTTACTCTATCAGCATAAAATTATAAAAAGGATCAATAAATATTTTGTATATTGATTGAAGTGTTTCATAGTAATTTTATCTAAATTTTGTTGCAGAATACTGTGAACTTGAACAGTGACAGTGCCAGATTTAAAATGGGAAAAGAGTAAGTAAAACTAAATCGAAGGTAACTTTCACTATTTTCTATTATACAGACAAAATATAAATTCTCATAATTCAATCGTCGTCGTTAATTTAATCGTTGAAGTCGTCGTGGCCTAAAGGATAAGACGTCCGGTGCATTCGTATGTAGCGATGCACCGGTGTTCGAATCCCGCAGGCGGGTACCAATTTTTCTAATGACATACGTACTCAACAAATATTCACGATTGACTTCCACGGTGAAGGAATAACATCGTGTAATAAAAATCAGACCCGCAAAAATTATAATTTGCTTAATCACTGGTGGTAGGACCTCTTGGGAGTCCGCACGGGTAGGTACCACCACTCCGCCTATTTCCGCCGTGAAGCAGTAATGCGTTTCGGTTCGAAGGGTGGGGGTAGCCGTTGTAACTATACTGAGACCTTAGAACTTATATCTCGAGGTGGGTGGCGCATTTACGTTGTATATGTCTATGGGCTCCAGTAACCACTTAACACCAGGTGGGCTGTGAGCTCGTCTATCCAACAATGCAACAAAAAAAATCATATACATTTAATCAGAACATAAAAACATGAAAACAGAACAATGGGCAAGATTTCTTTTTTAACTGTTTAAAAAATATATTTTATATGCTAGAATCTCTAAGAATTTCAATTATTGTTCATTTAATTTCTTAAATATTCATACACATATATACACACATTATCGCCCTGAAATCTGTCATAGCGGATCATTACTCATTTTGTGGTCTATGTTTCGTAGGTAATTGTAGAAAGTTAATGTCATAATTGGCAATGTCAATCAAATGAACAATAAATAAACAAATAAAAAAATGCAAAGTCAAAATACAAAATCTGTTCCTTCATCAATATGAGCAGTTCCGAAATGAATATTAATATATCAATCGAGTTAATTAATACAAGTAATTTGGAAACCAGGTATATTGCGTTTTGAAGGAATTTTGTTGTATTTAACAATCACATATACTCCTTCAATACCGATTAATTCCTGTGATATTACAGAATTGTTGAATATGTTGTAAAAGGAACTAAAGAAGATAAAATACGACCGAAAGAGCTATTTGTAAGTACCACGTTTTATTTATTTCTCAGGTCTAAGTTAGATGACATAACTAATGGTGATAATTATGAAGAAGATGGAAAAAAGAAAAAGAAAAGCAAGAAACATAAAAAACACAAAAGACCGACTGCCGATGAAGAGGATTCTGTAAATTTACATAAAAAGAAAAAGAAATCTAAAAAGGTGAAACAACAGAGCCGAGAACCGGAGAGTGAAACTTCCTTATCTGATGTTGAAGATTTGATCAACAAATCCAAACGGTGTCAGTCGAAAACTGGCAACAACTCTGAATTACATTCTCCTTTGATAGATTCTATAAGTACAATACGTCGGGCTTCTCAAAATGGGGACACTAATTCCCATTATAAGAATCACAATAGAATAGTAGAAATCAAAGAGGACACGTTAGAAATAATATCATCAAATTCTGAAACAGAAAATTATCAGGAAGATTGTGCAAGTCCCGAACTAACAATGATCGAAGACGATCTTAATTTAGAAGAACTCATGAGACAAAAAGAACTATTACAAGCTAGACTTGTAGCATATTTTTCTGATAAAAGTGACGAAGAAAGTATTGACGCCAAAGATGACAAACCTGATGAAATTATTTGTATAAATGACGATGTGGAATCGCCCGAACCGAAAAAATCCAAGAAAGATCATAAACATAGGAGCAAACACAAATCAAGCAAGGACAAGATTTCAGAAAAACATAAACCTCGTCGGCAAGAAGAAGACTTACGTGATATCATTAACAGAGAAAGCAGAAGAGAAATGGAGAAGAAGAGAGAAATAGAAGATAAAGAATATCGTGACAAGAGAGAGAAAGAAAAGCGTAAACAAGAAGAACGGGAACGTGAACGGGAAAAGGAACGAAAGCGTGAGAGGGAACGCGAGAAAGAAAAAGAAAGGGAACGTGAACGCGACCGAGACAAAGAACGCGAGCGTGATCGTGAACGAGACAGGGAGCGGGATCGCGAACGAGACAGAGAACGCGATCGAGAGCGAGATCGTGAACGAGAACGGGAACGAGAAAGAGAGCGAGATAAAGATCGAGAGAGGATAAGGGACAGAGATCGCAAATCGTCTGAAATCAGGCGTCGCGAGCAGGAAACGTCTAGAAGCCGAAGACAGACACGAGATAGAACTGCGGAACGGGCAATACGCAGATCCCGAGAAAGATCAGTCGTGAAGATGAGGGAACGATCTCGAGAACGGTCACCTGAACGAGCTTCAAATAACCGATTGAGACACTTCCATAGAGACAGACATTCACCCGGGCGCAACAGAGAGACAAACAGAGACCGTTCACAAGAAGCTTCGTGTTCCAGGAGCCACAGAAAGGTACATATTTGAAAAATACAAGTTTTGTAAAATAAAACAAGAATCGTAATGCTTTCCCGTATTTAATCGTGTAAAACAATATTCCTTAAAAATACGAGCATGAATTAGTTAAACTCTTACTAAACAATAAAAGCAACGAGAAATTAAAACACATAAAGTACAATTAGTGCTACGCCGATAATGTCACCAAAAATAATGTCAAAGTGACTCGTATAAGAACAATTATTGTATATTGGTTTCAGGGCACCCCCGATGTCACGCACGTGATACCCAGCTCTAGCGATGAAGAGTTGAACATCGATATAAACACTGATGATGATGAAGAAGAGACCGAGAAACAGATAATCGAGCGACGACGCAAACAGAGAGAGCAGCTCATGAAGGTATTTTCACATTTAAATTCAAAATATTAATTACTAGCGACCCGCCCTCGTTTCGCTTCGGAAACTGTAATTTATTATTGATTTCTCTACTATTTAATGGATGTTATTATACATATAAACCATCCTCTTCAATCACTCTATCTATTAAAAAAAACCGCATCAAAATCCGTTGCGTAATTTTAAAGATGTAAGCATATATAGGGATATAGGGACAGAGAAAGCGACTTTGTTTTATACTATGTAGTGACTTTACTTGATATTGTTGTTTCTTTTATTTTCTATCAAATAGTAATTTGTTTCGTATTAAAGGTTAAGTGTTTATGATGATGTATTATGAGATCGATCTTTTGCCAGAACTTATTATAGGGGTCGATAAACGACATTGCTTGTTGATAAATTTTGAACGGGCAACATTAATTGCAATACAAATTGAATGTTTTTTTGAAGTTATACTTCTTTAGGCGCGTTATGAAAAATTGATGAGAGTGAAATTTTACGATGCGCGCGCACCATGACACAAAATTAACAGAATGAAGTTGCCCACTAAATCGCTCATTACAATACGACCGACGTAACTTGGCGAGTCTGAATATAGCCGCAGGTGAACTTTCCAAACCGTACCGAGAATTTATACGATGTCAAGAAAAGGGATGTACAATATGCGTGTTTGAGGATGTTGTTTAATCGATTTTTTTTCAAATTGATTAAAAGAAAAAAAAAAGAAAAAAATTTAATAAAAATAAAGTATAACTTCTTACGCGCGTACATAAGTACACGTACCCTTTTTTTACTGAGATAGTTTATGAAAATGTTTCGATATAAACTAGATTGTTTAATATGATGTTTAATGTTATAACAGAAACTTGGATGCGATACTCAGTCGACATCTGAAGGGAATTCGACCGTGGAACGCACGCAAAACGCAACGGCTTCACCGTTTAGCCCGCAAAGCCAACGTTCTGTGTCGCCCACTTCGAAAAATAAGTCACACGACCACAAGGAAAAGAATAAAGAAGAAAGGAAACACATTAGGACGGAGACACGCAGTGAAACGCTCATCAAGAAAATCGAGAACGAATCTAAGAGCACAATCAAACTGCAAAAGTCTAATAAAGATAGCGAATGGGATATGTTCGCGGATCAAGACAACTTTGATAGCGTCGATGTGAGTACCATAATTCGCTATTTCTATTACATTCTTTCTTAGCCAGCTTAAGATTTGATTGTGTGAAAGAGACAAATATAAGCAGATCAGCTACGTTTGCAAAAGATCTAATTCTTGTGGGTGTATAAGTATTTATTGTTTTTTTATCATTTAAGCACACATACATACATGGTTACATTCGTTCGTTTTCGAATTTTTTGAACTAAATTTAATTTTGGAATTCACAATGTTCATTTTAATAATCATTATTTATTTTTATTATCCCTTTTCTATTTAATTTTCTGGTATTGTAATAAAATGATAAACATATGCTCATGTGAAGTATATCACATGGTACAAACTATCGAGAGTAATACAGTGATCCTCAAAAAAGTATAGACATTCAGAATATTCATGTATACATGTGTTAGTCACACAATTACCTGTTTTTGGGCTAGTGAAGTAATTTATGTTTATGTTATGGTGTAGGATCGCACCTACAGAATTTTGGAAAGCTTATCTAAGCTCTACAAATAAATACATAAATGTTTTTCATAGCAGTAAACATAAACAATCTTCACTTATCAGTTATATTCAATTAGCCACATTAATCGCCACAAATAATTGAGAAACTTTTAACCTTAATTCGTGTGACCCGTTTGTCTTCTTGTTATTCAATAAATAGCTGCTCGTTTTATATCTTGACCTGAAAATAATGAAATAATTGAATGAAATGATAATGCAACAGTTTATAATTATAAGAGCATCACTATTTTTATTTATTCGTACCATAGATGGGCTAATGAACTCACACGGCCCGCTTGTTGTTAATTTCTCAGCCGAAACCTTAAACGCGAAAATCACCTTAAGAATTGTGGTCCAAGTATCAATTGTATAGTATAACTGTGGTCCCACCATTTAAACCAGGACGGATGACCAAAGGAACCTAGGCAGGGTGGTGATACTCACCCCTATATGCTTATAATAGATACCATAAGTAATACACGTTTTTTTTTTCCATGTAAATTATAATCAAGTTCTTTTTACGAATCTGTTGGTGAAAATCATTAAATAACATTCATATTAATAGAAGCCCAATTTACTTACTAAATGCTATAGCAATTACAGATGGACACGTCATTTTATAATACCAATAGAATTGTTTAAATTATCACGTAGCACGTGCCTCAAAGAACAAATTTCTTTGAAACGTGATTGATTATAATAAATAATATCGATGGGTGAAAGGCTAGTTATGTATAATACATATTCGTAAATCAGCGAATTTTCGAAGACTGATGATTCGATGTTTTTAATTGAACTTAAATTAAGTTTACCCCGTTAAAATAGCTGAAGAAATATTTTTGCATAGTAACAACATGCCATATACAACATGCCATATATTGGGGAAAAAGTTTCTTCGCATTTTTTAAGAAAATTCACAACATTCTTTAATGTAGTTTATTTACATTTTACTAAAGTATGTAAGTACCATTTTGTTCGATAGCTTTTTGCCATCTTGTAGGTAGGAACATGATTCCTTTGCTAGACATAGAAATCTTTGGGCTTCTGATCAAAATACCGCGACAATTGGTTTTGGCAGTCCTCTCGTGAAGTTAACCTGACACTGCCTAAAGAATTCTGAAAAGACCGAAACAGGTGGAAATCTGAAGGTGCAAGGCCAGGACTATACGGCGGATGCATTAACACCTCCCAGTCAAGCTCTCTTAATTTTTGCTGAGTGGCTAAAGATGTGTGAGACCTAGCGTTATCATGATGAAAAACTACACCCCTTCTATTGTTTAATTCCGGCCGTTTTCTCTCAACTTCTTGCTTTAATCTCATCACTTGTTCGCAGTGGAGTTCAGAATCGATGGTCCTGCCTGGTGGTAACAGCTCATAATGAATAATGCCCTTCCAATCCCACCACACACACAGCATCACCTTGTTGCGAGTTAACCCGGGCTTCGCCACAGTCTGTGAAGCGTGACCGGCCTTTGACCACGACCTTTTTCGCACTATCTTGTCGTACGTGATCCAATTTTCATCACCAGTTATCAGCTTCTTCAAAAATGGTTCGGTTTCATTACGTCGTAATAAAGAGTTACAAATGAGTACACGGTTGATTAGGTTTCTTTCAGTGAGTTCATGAGGTACCCAAATATCGAGCTTTTTTGTGTACCTAATTTTTTTCAAATGCGCCAAAACTGTTTTGTGGTCCATTCCCAGTTCTTCAGCTACGTCCTAACTACTGATATGCCGATCTTGCTCCAATTTTTCAAAAATGGCATCCATTTTATCCATAATAGGGCGACCAGAGCGACGTGCATCTTTGACACCAAAATTTCCGGATTGAAAACACTTAAACCAATTTTGTGCTACTCTCATAGACACTGCACTAGGTCCATAAACATCGCAAATAATATAATAATTTTTTCGCGGTTTGCGTTGCATTTTTACCTTTTTTGTAGTAAAATTTTAAAATGTATCGAAATTCTTCATTAGATTCACTCATCTTCATCTCATCTCATCACAGTACGAAAAATAAATAAAAATCACACATTTTCCTAATTTGAATTTGGAATTATCTTCTTTAAAATTTAAACTTTTATTGATACCAAAAACCAGCAAGGTCCAAATATTATAGCCAAAGAGATTTTATTGCAAGTTAATACATATTTTAACGCGAAAAGACTTTTTCCCCAACCTATTATTATGGCATGTTGTTACTACAGGCAGTGGAAATAAATGGTACAAAACTATGCATACATTACATAAATGTATTTAATAAAAATTCATATTTGTAGATTAACAGTAACTAGTTTGGTCGACATTATGGATAATGGTTATATCTGTCAATGTCATGCTATAGTTAGCCAAGAATATTCTTAGATCCTCCTGGCTTGTAATCTGCATTGTTGGACGCATTACTGGATTATGCGGTCCCTAACAAGGTTTTATTGTGTGAATTTAAAAAAAAAAGTGTTCTAATATGTAAATTTTGGAAATTATTACAGACGCCGACGACAGGAGATTCAAAGACTAAACTTGCTACGGAGAATCCGTCACTAACAGATAACTGGGATGACGCTGAGGGGTACTACAGGTAAATTAAAATCTCTGCATTAGAGATATTCATGATTTTATCTTTCTATATACAATAAAGTCATTATATCAAATTTGATTATTCTAAGTATTTTGAATGAATTGGAGGTGCAGTAGTTTAGACCTCCGACTGCCAGGCTTGGTCCGATCCGGCCAAAGATTAATGTGACGAACGGGTCTCTTTGATTGTAGTCAGGGTGTTCAATATCTATGTATCATAGTAAATTCGTTCACAATTCTAAATAGAATTTTAAAACTTCATACTTCTTCGTCTCTTTCAACGCTGTTTTATTGACGTTCTACATTTTTTTATTGCTTAGAAGGGTGGACGAGCTCACAGCCCACCTGGTGTTAAGTAGTTACTGGAGCCCATAGACATCTACAACGTAAATGCGCCACCCACGTTGAGATATAAATTGTATAGTTACAACGGCTGCCCCACCCTTCAAACCGAAACGCATTACTGCTTCACGGCAGAAATAGGCAGGGCGGTGGTACCTAACCGCGCGGACTCACAAGAGCTCCTACCACCAGTAAAAAACATTATATTAAGTCGAATTGCTTTTCAAATAGCGCAAGCGAAGAAAAAGTTAATGTTTTTAGATGACTATATGTTAAACTTATAGAAGAAAATAGAAAAGGATTAGACAAATTTTCTTTATTTGAAAATATATATAACGCGCCAACAAAGTCACTAAACGGGTCAAAGTGATTTATTTACCAATTTGTCTATACGTGGTTCGCAATGTTTTGTATCTGACCGAGAAATCGATCGGCACTTATTGCTGTTGCCGTCTACGAGAACTTAGTTCCGGACCATATAATAATATGTATATCAGTTTTTTTCTCCTACTTATTCTCTGGTAGCCTGAGGGGCTATTGCAGCTTCGCTCAGACAGGTAGGTGAGCTCACGGGCTCGAGCTCAGAGAATTTGCTAACACTTGCCTTAGAAAGAGCAGTGCTTCGCTGAATCTACCACCGGCTCGGAATCACGACCCACTGAGAAGATCTGATTTTTTTTATTGCTTAGATGGGTAGGCGAACTCACGACCCACCTGATGTTAAGTGGGAGCCCATAGACATCTACAACGTAAATGCCGACACCCACCTTGAGAAATGAATTCTGAGGTCTCACTTTTAACTACCTTTGAAGTCGTCGTGGCCTAAAGGATAACACGTCCGGTGCATTCGTATCGAGCGATGCACCGGTGTTCGAATCCCGCTGGCGGGTACCAATTTTTCTAATGAAATACGTACTCAGCAAATGTTCACGATTGACTTCCACGGTGAAGGAATAACATCGTGCAATAAAAATCAAACCCGCAAAATTATAATTTGCGTAATTACTGGTGGTAGGACCTCTTGTGAGTCCGCACGGGTAGGTACCACCGCCCCGCCTATTTCTGCCGTGAAGCAGTAATGCGTTTCGGTTTGAAGGGTGGGGCAGCCGTTGTGACTATACTGAGACCTTAGAACTATATCTCAAGGTGTGTGGCGCATTTGCGTTGTAGGTGTCTATGGGCTCCAGTAACCACTTAACACCAGGTGGGCTGTGAGCTCGTCCACACATCTAAGCAATAAAAAAAAAAAAAAAACCTGTGTATAGTCGCAAGACCACCACCAGTAATAAAAGTCTCATCTCATATCATTCTCTGATTCCCATAGTGCAGGGAATCCTACTCTAATGATGTTGTAACTAAGTCCTTTATTCATTGGCAGAGTTCGTATCGGCGAAACATTGGACAACCGCTACAATGTGTACGGGTACACGGGCCAGGGTGTGTTCTCTAACGTGGTGCGAGCCAGGGACCAGGCCAGGAGTAACACTGATGTTGCCGTCAAGATCATAAGGAACAATGAGATCATGTGAGCATTCGGAGCGATGAGACAATTATATAATATATAGTTTTTATACTACACTCATGATAGGGTTGTCTCTACAGGCTATCTATCAACCAAACTCATGATAGGGTTGAAAATACAGGTTTTCTACCATATTAATGACAGGGTTGTCTATACAGGTTTTATACCACACTCATGATAGGGTTGAAAATACAGGTTTTCCACCATATTCATGATAGGGTTGTCAATACAGGTTTTCTACCATATTCATGATAGGGTTGTCTATACAGGTTTTCTACCACACTCATAATAGGGTTGTCAATATAGGTTTTTAACCACACTCATGATAGGGTTGTCTCCTAAGTTTCATTTTATACATTATTCTATGTCTAATATTAAACACCATTAATAGTAAAGTTTCTCTGGACTTAGTATCGGAATTAGTTATGAAATAACGTGGAAATTAATTTTTAACAGCAAATTAAGTTATAACTTCAACGGTAATACGACAGATTCGACATTGATGTTGAACAAATCAAAGAAGTCTATGAAATAATAAAGTCTTGCATAATTGACGTTTCTATACTAATATATAAATCTACAATGATTTTTACGGATGTTCCGTTATAACTACTGAACACATGTAGAAAATACATGCACTTAACGGATAGGCTAATATTTACATGAGTGTTGTTAATGATGGGAATCTTTGTGGGGGCGAGAAATAATAATGTTAATTTTAAATGACCACCGAAGCGAAGTACAGCTAGTATCTTATAATTTATTAATTTTTTCCTACCTATGCTGATAGCCTTTAGAGGCTATTTCAGCTTCTCCCTAACGTGTATAGGTGAGCTCTTGGGGCTCAAACCGGAGAGTTGCTAACACTAACCCTAGCAAGAGTAGTGCTTCGCAGAATCTACCACCGGATCGGAAACGCGACCCACTGAGAAGAACCAGTGAGAAACTCAGTGGGCTGTGTCTATGGGTTAATTCGCTCGTCGAGCCCTTCGTCGCAAGCGACGGGTTCGACGAGGACGGTGACCGGACCTATAATAGTAAACCTGTTTTGAGGAAAAATAAAATGCAAATTTCAGGCACAAAACCGGTCTCCGCGAGCTGGAGATACTAAAACGTTTGAACGACGCCGATCCAGAGGACAAATTCCACTGTCTCCGTTTGTTCCGGCACTTCTTCCACAAACGTCACCTGTGCATGGTGCTCGAACCGCTCTCGATGAACCTGAGGGAGGTCCTAAAGAAATACGGAAAGAACAGCGGCATCCACATCAAGGCGGTTAGGAGTTACACGCAACAGATGCTGCTAGCCCTCAAGCTATTGAAGAAGACGGGCATCGTACATGCCGGTGAGTTTGACTTGTTTTGTCGGCTTCGAAAATAGACAGAGTGTACTCTGATCTTTTTTGTATATATTAACATTGTATACCGAAGGTGAAAGGCAATTTCGTTTAAGCAACATTTCTACGACGTAACTAAAGGTAAATTTTATTTGGTATTAGCATCAACAGTTCGATGTTCTAATTGAACTTCAATTATGTTTATATAGTCCCCGGTACGTAACTTGGCAAGAGTCGCTAGATGCGCAGAAGTCGTTTTTTAGGTCTCTTTGGTTGTCAAGCGGGACGCGGGGAAAGACGTAGCACCGTTCCGAGCGCGCGATTGGTGATTCAGTTGACCCTCCCCTCCCGCACCGCGTCCACGTTCCGTTCGCACCCGGTTACACATGCGCCTACTAAAGTTGTGGGAACCCTTTGTTTATATTGAGTTTTTGTTACGAGTTGTTATTATTGTTTTAAATTTAGTTTTTGTTACGAGTGTTACTGTTTTAAGTTTGTTTGCAATGCCAGGACCAAATGACCATAGACCAATGACCATATAGTTGATTCAGTCACTGAACGTTTTATGATTTACGCCAGTGACGACAGCGACTCTTCGTTATGTCGACGATGAGGAGCCAACTCCTTCCACCAGCTCAGGTGCTACCATAAATTTAATCCAAGGGGTCCATTTAGTCCAATTTTTAATATTAAGTATATTTTTTTAAGTAAACTTCTTAACTTTTAATAGTATTTTATTTATAACACCCAATACACTTCACGAATTCCTCTCTTTTCTTTAACTTTCTGCTAAACACAGGCTTAAAAATAAATTATGGCAAATAAAATTTTTTATAAAATAAAATTAAATAATATGCGGGCAATAAAAGTGACCATTTTTTTGTTGCAATGTGCACTCTGCGCGACATTACCCCCACTACACCAAAACCTTGCCAACTTACGTGCCGCTTACTATACTATTCAATTAACTAAAGAAGTTTTTTTGTTATGATTTTTTTGCCAAATATTAAACTTGGCTCTCCTGTAAAATTGCAAAAAAGTCGCTTAAATCAAATAGCCTTTTACCCCTCGATATGATGGCGTCAGCGATGGCTGAGCGGCTGTTCAGTCTTTATTATTCTAGATGATACCATCATCTCGTTTGGACCATCGCACCGCCGGCCAGCTGAGTAGAGTTCATCCATACTACCTGTAGCCACTGCGGTCATCCACAGTGCGTTTCCAGAGATCTTTTTTGCCACGTACCATCCGGCTATGGAATGAGCTCCCCTCCACGGTGTTTCCCGAGCGCTATGGCATGTCCTTCTTCAAACGAGGCTTGTGGAGAGTATTAAGCGGTAGGCAGCGGCTCGGCTCTGCCCTTGGCATTGCTGAAGCCCATGGGCGACGGTAACAACTCACCATCAGGCGGGCCGTATGCTCGTCTACAAGGGCAATAAAAAAATTAAAAAAAACAAACGTGTGGCACTCGGGAACTGCCGCGGTAAAGCTATTGCATAGCATTTTTTATCAACTCATGCAATTATAATTAAACAATGATAATTTAATATTAAAACAATAATAAAACAAGACCACGTTATGTTAAACATTAATAAAAGCAAAACCTTAACTGTCCCCTACACACTCATAAGCTAGACCGCGCGAGAGAGAGATGGGCAGACTTTTCATGATGCGCATGCAGTGTGACGTCACGCCACGCGCTTATTCACAAACACTCCACAAGCGCAACGTGTGAATGTGTTGAACGCGAGCTACATAGTAGGCGTTGTGGGGGTGTCAGGTTATTTTCGTTACGGAATTTCTTGATTCAGTCGTCGCGCTCAAAGCCCGCGATAAAATCTATGCAATAGCTTAAAAACTGATTTAAGCTTAGGTTATATAAGCCCTATAAAATAGTGGCTGATGCAAGGGCGGATCCAGCTTTGGCGCCAGGAGGGGGTCACATACTCAAATTTAGATGCGTTCGTTCCCAGACGTTTGCCATTATACAAAGTTATTATATTAAATTAATTAAATATTGAAGGTATGTAGTTACATAAAATCTGTATGGTTACAAAATATATAAATAAAATCATTATATTCAATTAGTGGTCCACCTAAGTCCTGGGACCAGCTCAGGGGGTGGTCATGACCCCCATGACCCCCCCCTAGATCCGCCATTGGGCTGATGCGTATACAACCATAGCTTTGAATTATATTAAAGCTCTGTATAAAGTCTGGTGTTTTCGTTACTCAGTTTTCTAACTAGCACTAAGTGATCTTCATTTGTTTCACGTTTTATTTCGTCGTCTCTCGTACGCAGATATAAAACCCGACAACATCTTGGTAAACGAGAACAAACTAAATCTGAAACTTTGCGATTTCGGAGCGGCGTCCCAGGTCACCGACAACGAGATCACACCCTACCTGGTGTCCAGGTTCTATAGGGCGCCAGAGATAATCCTGGGCGTTCCATACGATCACGGCATCGATATGTGGTCGACTGCGTGCACAATATACGAACTGTCGACCGGGAAGATAATGTTCAGTGGCAAGTCCAATAATGAAATGTTGAAGTACTTCATGGATCTGAAAGGAAAAATACCCAATAAAATCATCAAGAAGGGACATTTCAAAGAGCAACATTTCGATGCGAATTGCAACTTCTTGTATCACGAACTGGATAAGATCACCGAGAGGGTAAGTTTTATTGAATATAATACAATTACAATACAATTTTGAAGTCATCGTGGTCCAAAAGATAAGACGTCCGGTGCATTCGTATGTAGCGATGCACCAGTGTTCGAATCCCGCAAGCGGGTACCAATTTTTCTAATGAAATACGTACTCAACAAATGTTCACGATTGTAATAAAATCAAACCCGCAAAATTGTAATTTGCATAATTACTGGTGGTAGGGCCTCTTGTGAGTCCGCACGGGTAGGTACCACCACCCCGCCTATTTCTGCCGTGAAGCAGTAATGCGTTTCGGTTTGAAGGGCGGGGCAGCCGTTGTAACTATACTGAGACCTTAAAACATATCTCAAGGTGCGTGGCGCATTTACGTTGTAAATGTCTATGGGCTCCAGTAACCACTTAACACCAGGTGGGCTGTGAGCTCGTCCACCCATCTAAGCTATAAAAAAAAATGTTAATAACAGATCCGATAAATAATGACTGACAGAAATATTAATATAACATTCAATATTAAATTATTTCATTACCACATATATTTTTAGTGCTAACATAATATGCAGAGATAATCATTGATTTAAAATATGATATTCATTTCTATGTTGCCACTTAGTATACATAATATATTTCTAAGCAACATCAGTAGCGAAACTGCATCTGATTATTTCAGTGCTCCCACATGGGCTTTCCATTAATATTTTTATTTACATAATTAAACTTTTAAAAAATCCTGTATATTAAACGAAAAGCAAAAGAAAAAGCCGTTCATTATTTTTTAATTAAATAAAGAACTTCACCTTGTGCCAACAGGAGAAAGTGGTGATAATATCCAGCATAAAACCTACAAGAGATCTACAAACTGAACTAGCGCCACCGCATCACAGGCTGCCTCTACCAGAGGCCAAGAAGATCTCCCAACTGAAGGACTTACTAGAACGCATGCTTATGTTGGATCCGGCCAAGAGAGCCTCTGTCAACCACTGCTTAGCTCATCCCTTCATACAAGAAAAACTTATGTAGCCCAAGCTAAAAGCCCATGTGAACACCAAAAAGCGAAACCATTAAATTGACGTTAGAAATTAATGCCACATAAATAAATATATACAAGTTTTGGTTCGAATTCAACATTCAACTCAGAGAAGATGTTGCTTGAAGAACAGTGTTTGTGTGTTTGATGACTTTTTGAATAAGCGTTACATGAAGTCCTGCGATTGGTAGATTAAAGCACTTTTACATACGATTTGATCTCTTTTTTTTGTTTTTTCTTCTTTTACAAGCTAAAATCTTTGTGATAAAGATAAAATGGTAATCTATTTTTTTATTGCTTTATAACTATCTAAATATTACATAAAAGGAAAGTAGGTACATATATGTTTGTACTGTATGCGTTCGCACACAGATTAACTGATTCATTTAATATTCTATTGTCTTCTTGGGAAACTATTTTGTTTATAGTACCCTCAACGAATGATACTAAATTAATCTAGTGACTAAATAAACACGAGATAGTCCTAAAAGTGTTTCAATCATCACTCACAGGGCAAATTGTTGAAATTCGAATCCTTACTTAGTATAATCTGTTAAAATTGGGAAATACAACCACAGATTAATTAAAGAATGTCATTGAAGCATGACCACCGTCCAGAGACATGTTATATTTTTTATTTGCGATTTTTTAATGAAAACAAAGCTTGATTTTGTTCATATTTGCCAATTTTTAATGTAATATATTAATAACTTGGAAGTTTCATTACTAAGTGATTATGCAAATGTTGACTGGGAGGCCAATTTAAATATTAACTTGTTGAATGACAGTTCAGTGTCCGCTACTTTTAATTCAGCATTGGTCTACATTAAACCTACAAGTAGTAGATAATACAAATTCAATGCCCCACTAAAATCTCATGTAGGGTGTCACAATACACCGTCACCGGTAGATACAAATAATTGTTAAGATCTCATTACGTACGAGTTCGACTTACATTCTTTAAATAATCGAAAACTGGTTGTATTAATATGTTTAGTTGAAATGTAATATTCATTTGATTTCTCGCACAATAATTATTGACACATTATTTATGATTAAGTTTGGTGATGCAGCGAATACGAATAGTTGGCTGAAATTAACACGACGTACATTACCGTCCAAAAGTTTGGAAACAGCCAGGTAAATTTTAAATTAAATATAAACAAAATGAAAATTTAACTTTACGTTATGAAATATGAATATTCCCTCAAACTTCATCGCCATCATCCTCATCGAAGTGTACGCCTATCTCTGTTATTATCTTCTTGCACATTTTAAGCATTCTATTAATAAATCTCTTAAAATTTTCTTCATCCAACTTGTTCCAATCGCTCTCCAATAGTGGCCACAAATGTTCTCAGATTGTTGGTGATCGATTTTTTACCCTTCCGTAGTGTTCATCCCAGACAAGTTCGAAGGTGAAGTTATACCCTTGATTTGTTGTGGTTTAGGTATTGGAATTTAGGCCTACCAGATGTTTTTCTATCTTATTTTTTCCCTGCTTCTTGTTTTTTTAGAAACTATGTAGTAGACACCTTTACTCGAGATTCCGAGTCTTTTACGGATGGCTTAAGACGAACTAAGTTATTAAACACGTGACACGTCAAAATTATGGTATAAAATTAATCTTTCGCTTGTCGACAATGTTTTTGTTGAATAAAAACAGGTGTGCTTCTAAACTTTTGGACGGTAGTGTATATCGTTTTTCTTAAGTTTTATTATGTACAAGTATTGGATACAAAGGTATACCAGACAGCGAATTTTTTGATGAGTCACAAAAATAAATTCACAACGGCAACCGATCGAATTGTTTAATTGAGGGTAATCGGAAAAAAAATATTGTCAAGTATATTTCTACGGACAAGTCAATGTTAGGAATGTGCTGTGTATCTGTATATACATTTTTTCTTTGCGAATGTCTTGAAAGTATTCGGGGAATTCGAATATTCGTTGCAACACTGATTAAGTTAGCCTTAAGCTTATTTCAAACGACTCGTTTATGACGTCAATACGAGACTCAAAAAATTTGTGGCTGTAACATCTAATGTCGATTTGAATTGGTTCTTGCGAATCTAATCTATCACTTGGGCTTTCGATTAATGTATTAAAAAGTATGTACATCTAGATCTAGTAAGATTTTTTCCGGTAAAACTGTGTTTCACTATTGAATATTCCTTTAGATAGAAGTTTTTGGCGGCACTTATCGGAAAATGTATTTTTTACACTGATTATAATTATATAGCTGAATCTAGTTTAATTTGTTGGTTCAGTTCAATGACTTAATTTAATGAAATTCTAGAACATTCGTGACTCCTTCGTATTCTGTAGTTAAGTTATGAGCGCTAATAGGCCAAGCTGTGTTCTGGTTCTCATTCAAGAAGTCACCGTTTTGAAGTTTGGTTCGAGACTACTATATTTTCTATAGTTTCTAAAGTAATACGAAAATCTTAAGTTTATGATTATGCTCCGTAAATCGTTGTTCGGTACGTGAATATAGTTTATATATACATTGTTAATTAGAGATAGTGACTGATGACTATCTACTGACTAGATGAAACCCAAGTTACTACTTCGATAGTTCATCTAATAAAAACACTTTAATAAATTTACAAACCAATATTCAGTAATGTTCTTATTTAGGCTGTATTTCGTATAAATTTGTCCCCGGTAAGAAGTGTCACATCGACATTGTTATTTTTTTCAATAGCAGATACTCTGGGAACGATAATACCTTCTAGATTACATAATATATCTAGTAGCGATGTTTTCCGAATAGCAATAATTCGATTGATTTACTTCCATAGAATTTAATTAAAATAAAAAATCGTATATTTCTGGAGAGTTTGAATTGTAAAATTAAATGAAGAAGCTTATGATATATTCGGGCGATTATTGTTTGATGTGACTGAATTTTACAACAGATATTTCTTATGTAGCATTTTCAAGGAATTAGCACAATTATAAAGCAGAAACCGTATTGTATTATTATAATTGTTTGAAACATTACGTGATAAAGTAACTTGGTTGCGAAGTGCGTGACTGTTATTGCATATTCGATTTTGTATCAACTAGCCTTAGACAGACAGTTGTAAATATTCAATAAGCTGATTTAAAAATCAAATAAGAATCTATAAATTTTGTATGAAACACGAAGATCGTAATATTTTTTCTAAATACATGTGGATTATCAAACTGTGTTTTAGATGAAGTAAATGTACTTGTGACAAAGCAATGTCTGGGTAAGAACAACACGGTTTCGTGGGAGTTGAGCGTTAATCTTATTGGGAAGTAATCGAGTCGACGTATGCGTGAAAAATTTGAAGGCATTTCGTTTGCAATCGGCGTTACAATGTCTCTAGAGATTGTTATCCTATAAAGCATGGACGGCAGAGATAAGGAGGACAAACTTACATGGGAGACGATTTGAAAATGTGTTCATCTGTAAGCGGAAAATTACAACTCGAAAATCCATATGAATGTAGCTTTTATAAACGGAGTGAAGTGGGCAGAGTTGAACAATAATAATAATTTTTGTATCTTTGAAATGACACGACTCACTACAGTGGGGCCATCTTAATCGGTCGCTTTTCGACAGACACGTTTTTATACAGAACTATATAGCTTTTGCCCGCAACTTCGTCCGTCTGGAATAGTTACTTTGGCATAACGCTAAATTTTACCCTCCTCATTTACGTAGCAAGTGAAAATATTTCTGAATAATAGAATGTTAAGGTGCTAAGGTACCAAAATCACGCTTTTTAACCGACTTAAAAAGAGGACGTTATCAATTCGACCATAATTTTTTATCTATGTCTATCTCATACATTAGGTACTGTAGCGAAACCTTAACCGTTTCCGCAGCGCACGCAGTGGAAGCTCTCAAAAGAGATTAAAAGCCCGATTTTGAAACATTCTTTATTGGTGCTCCGCTTGCATTGGGCTTGGCGTGATGTTATATAGCCTATAGCCTTCTTCGATAAATGAGCTATCTAACATTGAAAGAATTTTTCAAATCGGTACAACCAGTAGTTCCTGATTAGCGCGTTCAAACAAACAAACTCTTCAGCTTTATAATATTTTTATACAGAATGTTCTCGTTACCTCTGCCCCTTGTAAAGTTAGAACAAAGGTTTCAGTGATGACTTCGGCTGCACTGGCGACTGACAGTAACGCGGTGTTCCGTGACATGTTGATGGATAATAAATTAGTAAGAATTGTATGATGTGTTTTATTTTAATGAAATAGTGAACAGGTTATGCGAGTACATATAGTTAATGTCGCCAAGAGAATGTCACTGCTAGTGGCACGGCGTCTCGCGAGCTTGTGCGGATATGTTTAGAGCAGGGGTTCCCAAATTAATTTTGTCTACTGCCCACTTTGAGAATAAATTATTATTTAGCGCCCCCATTTTATCACCTACTTAAACGATATCCAAGAGTCCTCCTAGATAGAATTACAAAGCGCCTCTTAAGCTTCTACACAGTGTCCCCATTTTTTTTTCAGATCTCTTACCTTTAGGTCAGCAGCGTCCACAAGGGGGCGTTATCGCCCACTTTGGGAAAGGCTGACTTGAGGGATCCACAGCCGATATAATATAAAAACTTAAAGCTCGTGCTTCAAGATTGATAGCGGCATTCACGTTGTAATGTCTATGGTCTTCGAAATCCTGCCATTTTAATTGGAACGATTATCTGCTTTGCCGCGGCAATATGCAAGTATTGCAGACCCGTGCTGGTTCGCCCTTATCACTCATAATTGTCGCGTGTAATTTGCACTCAGGGACCCTTTTTCACTTATACACCTCACATACGGTAACAAATTGAAAAGTTAAGTTAGTAAATACATCTAAAGAATTTGAGCATTCGAAATTTTAAGATTTCCACACAAATAAAAAAAAATACTAAGTTTTTGAAATTAGTTATATCGAAGTCGTCGTGGCCCAAAAGATAAGACGTCCGGTGCATTCGTATCTAGCGATGCACTGGTGTTCGAATCCCGCAGGCGAGTACCAATTTTTCTAAGGAAAAACGTACTTAACAAATGTTCACGATTGACTTCCACGGTGAAGGAATAACATCGTGTAATAAAAACCAAACCCGCAAAATTATAATTTACATAGTTACTGGTGGTAGGACCTCTTGTGAGTCCGCACGGGTAGGTACCACCATCCTGCCTATTTCTGCCGTGAAGCAGTAATGCGTTTCGGTTTGAAGGGTGGGGCAGCCGTTGTAACTATACTGAGACCTTAGTACTTATATCTCAAGGTGGGTGGCGCATTTACTTTGTAGATGTCTATGGGCTCCAGTAACCACTTAACACCAGGTGGACTGTGAGCTTGTCCACCCATATAAGCAATAAAAAAAAAGTTAAACCTCAAACAAAAAACTATCTCTCGTTGTAACTATACTGAGACCTTAGAATTTATATCTCAAGGTGGATGGCGCATTTATGTTGTACGTGTCTATGGGCTTCGGTAACCACTTAACACCAGGAGAGCTGTGAGCTCGTCCAACCATCTAAGCAATGAAAAAAAAGACAGGACTATATTATTGTATAAGATAATAAACGGATTTTGTACCATAGTCCTTAAAAAATTTTTTATTGCCCGTGTTGGCAGACGAGCATACCATATCTGATGGTGAATGGTTACCGTCACTCATGGACGTGAGCAGGGCCGGGGCAGAGCCAAGCCGCTGCCTACCGTTAAGTAGGTACTCTCTCTACAAGCCTTCTGCTACGTACCTATTGTCTTCTTGTTTAAAGATTTAGATAACGGTTAATATAATGTAATTACGATTTCGACCTCTTTATCTGTAGGTGGGCTGCAGAATTTCCTTAGTAATGTCCATGGAGTCCAGTAAACTTTTAATACCAGGCTATTTCTGAACTGACGATTCTTAAAAACTGTTGTAATAAAACTCACTCAACCCCAATGAAAGTAATGTCAATCGAAAACTCCTCAATAACATTGTAATTCGGATTCGACCTTCAGTAAATGAATTCGACTTACATTGGAATATTTTCAGTTCGTCTCTCAAGACCGAACTTTGATGAGTTATCAATCGGTCGATTGTTTTGGGTTATCATTATATTAAACTGTAGGCAACAAAAAATACATTTCGTGACTTTTATTAATACATACCTACTTGCATATGTAGAGGAAGATGATTTTTGGATGAATGCAAATATTTTTTTAAATCCCTTGTGTAAAATAAAAATAATAATTAAATATAACAAAAAATGCAATGAGTATGGACTACGAGTAGAAGGCGAAAAAATAAATACCCACTATTTTGATAATATCTTGTATTTAGTGGTTGTCTGGAACCAATGGCTTTGATCGATAAGACTGATTATTGTTTTGTCGGTAATTTACTACTATGATGTTCAACAAAATTTTTCACTACTCTACTCTTATTGTCAGATTCAGACTCTACTCTTATTGCTCTGAGGAATTGTTCGAGATGATACCGGCATCTCGTTTTTACCATCGCACCGCCCGCCACCGGAGTAGAGTTCATCCATACTACCTGGAGCCACTGCGGTCATCCACAGTGCGTTTCCAGAGGTCTTTTTTGCCACGTACCATCCGGCTATGGAATGAGCTCCCCTCCACGGTGTTTCCCGAGCGCTATGACATGTCCTTCTTCAAACGAGGCTTGTGGAGAGTATTAAGCGGTAGGCAGCGGCTTGGCTCTGCCCCTGTCATTGCTGAAGTCCATGGGCGACGGTAACCACTCACCATCAGGTGGGCCGTATGCTCGTCTGCCTACAAGGGCAAAAAAAAAAATTACATAAGAATCATACCCAAAATGGGATAGTATTTTGCGTATCTAACAAAAGAATGTCTTTATGGCGCTTAGCTTGACTTGTTTGTTTAAATACTTGCCACCAATGGTGTCTTGAAGATATTTGGCCCTATTTCGAATAAAATTATTAAGCTGCACGTCTCACTTGGCGCTTGCTAAGCTTGGTTTCGTATGGTTGAATTTTATTATTTACGTTATAGTATTTTTTTAGTACAAAGTACCTATTCTACAAGCTAAACTGTGCTAATACACTATGAGGCACGAAGTCTAAAAATAAATAATTCTATTAATTTATTAACAGTAGAACTTAGCTGAAATCGTAATTTTAATAAATATGATATTGTATATTTCATACATTCTTATTTTTATAATTATACCTACATACAAAAATACAATTGTCCTCTTCGAAGTAATTGAGAGTAGGTTCGAACCCAAATGCATGGCGCGGTGCGCCACGTCACCTTGCGTATCAGAGGCTTCCAAAAAAGCGGGAATTTCAAATGAAGTCCGTAATTTAAATGTCAATATATGATTTAAAAACAGGAGGGAGTATGTAGTGTAAAATTCTTATTTGTAAATAATAAATATTGCACTGTTCACATGTTGTTTATCGAAAATTTGGATGTTTAACCTAGCTTTTGCAAGACGTTTAATTAAATATTATTCTAGAAATCTCCATAGGCTTCCAGACAGACGCATCTTCTGTATGGTCCAGATTCTGCACATGCCCGAGAGTATTGATCGCATATTAAACAATTACCTACCGGCTAGGGTGCGGACGGGCTTCCGAACGACCCATTCGCATCCACCATGTAGTCCAGAACGCACGTCGAGTTTCTTTATCTATTATTTTTCATTTCTTTTTGTTTATCCTTTTTTCATATATTTTCTTCAAAGAATTTAAGTTAACAGCATCAAAACCAGAGAGTCTAAGGTGAGAATTCAATTTATCTCCTAATAAATATTTTGTTGTTGATTATTTGCTTTTGTAATTTTATTTTATTTAGCTATCTATTGTGAGCCATGCGAGAAGTCTGCGCGATTCGAATTTGAACCTGAAATTCTGAGTGACGCAGATGCGAAAAAAATCCATTGCTGCTTTATTATTATTATTATTATTGATTTTTATTTAGGTTGTTCCGTCTTAATATGCATCTCATTTATCAATTTGTGCAGGTCTTCAACATCAGTACCGGCAGCTTTAGTGGCATTTCATCTAGCAAGTTGCGGCCGGGAGCAATAAGCACCACCGGCCAGCTTTCGGCACGTAAGTACTTAGTAATCCTTAGTATGTTGCATCTAAAGGTAGCGTCATGTCTATTAATAAAAAACAAAGACAGTTTTCCGAAAACAATGTTAGAGTCCTGTAAATGTTAAATAACAGTAGAGTGTTGCTGTATATATTATTGGGTGATCAAAACCAATGATGCTACCTTTAAGCACTTTTTCTGATGTACCTACTCGGAATAGGTGGATTTTACTGTACCGACACGATAAGATCACAAAGAGCACCAGAACACCAGAAGAAAAATTATCTAAGTAAACTAAAATGGTGATTCTGTGAAACCGAAACAATAATAATAATAGCAAGAAAAACAAATATGGGTAGCGAAAAATCATTCAAGTTCAGTTTTCATAATAAAAAAGTATTTTGTCGACCATTTTGAACCAGTAGCCATTTTGTCAAGTGAATAATACGTGGCAGCCATTTTATCGAATGAAAAATTCATGGCAGCCATCTTGTGGTACGATGTAAGTTGCAGCAGCCATTTTGAATTTGATTACGTGAAACGCGCGCATGTGACGAGTAGGTACTCAAATTCAGACATCGTTTAAATAGAATCGATGACACGATGCGCGCATCTTATTTCTTACTAAATCATACTACGCAACTATATTGGCATATTTAAATGAAGAGAACGTACACCAAATATGAATAAAGGGACCGCTCACAAAAATGCCATTGTACGTGGCGATTTAATATACCTACAGCCATCGTCGCAATTTTAATATCACCATTTAAGCATTATATTGATACTCTAAAAAATCTTTAATGGTGCTGCTGTGTCAGCCATCTTGGCATACTAACAAAGAGTTGCTGCGTCGCTTAGGCGCATGCGTGGCTGCCATTTTGTCGTTCGAAGGCTCTGTCATTTTTCTTTAACGGTAACAACGATCTATCATCTTATTTAATGGCGGAGACTTGAATCTAGTGCGCATTTATTGAAAGTAACTATGGCTTATTGGGTAAAACCAACTATAGACAGAAAAGTTCAAAGCCTACAGGAACCATTACAAATTGTATGGATAATATGCTAAGATTAAGTTCAATTCTCAAATACATTGGATGTCTTTGAAATCGAAATGGTTGTATTTAGTTATCAAATTGATTTTTCTCTTTTTTGCAATTTTTTTCATTCGTCGAAGCTGAACTTTTAGAACATAATATTGTATTTGGCACATACCTACCTACTTATCAAAAATATCCAATGTTTTTAGATAGTATTCGATAGATATTACAGCAACATTACATTACGTGATGGTACAAAAACATAGTCGGCGTATAGTTGGAAATGTTGAAACAGCTTACGTAACAAGAACTATTTGCCCAGTGATGGGCCAATATTAGCCAACTTGGCGATAATCGGCGGCGTCATCAGTATGCCTATGGAACAATACTTCAGAAGAAACTATACGTGTTTTTTTAATAATATTTGTAACAATAACCAATTAGGTATATTTCATTATGGTTATGTTAGTAAATAAGTCTTAAATAAAAAGTGATATATGAGTGTTTTATTTAGTACCTACTCCTAATTTTTTTTTCACTTTTGTGGACGTTATCACTAAAAGGCGACTACGATTATTTTTATATATTTTTTAGTTTCATAACCATGATTTTGAATTTTAGTGGCTGGTTAAACTATAGCCCGACGTATTTGATGTCATTTACAATCGTGTTATTTATGAATTTAAAATAGGCAATTCGCAAATTTGCTATCCATGGCTTAGGGATGAGCGACCATCCCTGAAATAGCTCTTTGAAGGTAAGAACAAAATGCGTATTCACAATGGAACCCTCTACTTGATGCTTATAATCCCGTGCTGACATCCGTGGAAGGTGGGAAATGACAGCAACCGGCGTTGTAAATTACATGGGTGTTCCATCCCTAATGGGAGTTTTTAAAATAAGACTTGAGGGTCATTAAGATGTCATTCTTGATGCCTGACGTGGTGAGGAAATTCCTAATTCTGGTGTCCTGCTAACTTATGACTTGGGTCATAAGTACCGCCATTAACGGAAATTTATTTTTCTATATTTATTTTTTAAAATGTGAAGTGGTTCCGGTACAAATTTTATTCGATTTTACAGGTTTTTCTATTGTCTTTCCTAAATATTATAATATAATAAGTATATACGATCGGTATTCCTATATGGTGGTTACAGGCATTCCTATAGTAAAATTACAGGTTACTAGAAATTACAAAATCAGCAAATATGATGATTGATTAAGGCATTTTTATATATGAAATACGGTATTGATGCGAATCATATAAAATGAAGACGCTAGGGAAGCTTGCCTCGTGTTTTGCTTATAGCATCAATAAAAGAGGATCTATTACTAATAAAGACTTATTATTTCTATTTATTAAAGGCCCCACATAAACGATTCCCTAAGAGTTTAACATTAGAAAATACCAAATATGTATATACCTAGTCCAGCCATAAGTTCTGTTACAAACGAAAATGCATTTTTTTAAATGAAGTAATGAATATTATTAAAATTTACACCTACATAATTATTAGTCTCAGCAAAAAAAAGGGCTCAGCAAAAAAAATATATTCCAAATGGGCACCTTTGGTTTTTGTACAGGCCTTTCATCTGTTTGGCCACGAATCCATGGATTTACGCACAGTTTCCAAAAGAAATTTCGCTACTGCTTGTTCTAAAGCTTTTTTAAGAGACTGAATGTCGCGGTGTCGCTTAGAGCAGGCCATGTCCTCTAAAATTGACCATAATTTGAATTCTAAAGGGTTCAGGTCTGGGCTAAATGAGGGCCAGTCTTTAGCTCTTATAAAGTCCGGAACGTTGGTTTCAAGCCAGGCTTGGGGAGTTCATGCCTTGTGACCAGGTGCAGAGTCCTGCTGGAAATACCATATATGAGTCGTCTATTATCAAAGGTGGCAATCTGTGCATTTGGACAAAAAAAATTTATTGATATATCAATACAGATTGATTTGAATATAATCGTCTCCTTCAAAGAATACGGTTCAAAACCTGCATTAAATAAAGGTTAATAGTTAACCTGTTATTTATCTAAGATGTCGTTCCGAAGAGTTTTGTGACTGCCAATGGAATACAAAGTCCATAATTCGTTTTTCTGATTTACCAATCATTGTTCAAAAGTCAGATTGCCGGCTTTGATAATAGTCGACTCATATAACGGTATATTTTTAATAAGTGTATTGTTGAGAGTTTTTACAAGATTATCCAAGACTGTATCTTGATACACTTTGGCTGAAGTTTTCACTCTTTTACACAAAAATGTGTTTTTTTTGTGACTCATTGATAAGACAGGCCCCACCAAACCATCTCTGACGCAGGATGATGACCACGTTGTACCTTTCCAATAACCTGAGCAGCTTCTTTAGAACTGTAAGTGTACACTTTGTCATTTTGCTTATTATAGTGTTCTTCAATCGTGATTTTTTTTCTCAATCTTCCTTTCGCGCGATATTAATTTTTGCTTCCTAATGAGGTTTCGACGAATTCTGGCTTTAACAGCATTAATAGCCTTTGTAGTTCTAACAGCACGCGGTCGCTACGATCTTTTCTGGTCTTATAATTTGATAATGAACACGAAAAAATATGAGAAATAGCGCAAAATAGAAAGTTTTTAAAATAATATACGTGTCCAAATTCAAAATCTTTAAAAAGTTCAAAAAAGGAAAAGTTTTTTTGTAACAGTATTTATGGCTAGACTATTGTAATTATAATATGCCATTTTTTTAAACATCATTAGGTACACATTTTATATAATAAATAGCTAGTTAACTGGTCCTTGATCGTACAACAAAATGGCGGCTGCTTCAGTTAGCGCATGGTCGAGCCCGCTTTGTCCGAAGTGCGCAGTATGCCTCACACCCAAACGTCACTTCTTTCACATATGTACATTTTACTAGAAGATTATTTATCGATCTTCGAACTTATTAAGATGCTGTTCTATCTCGTTTTATGTTATAGGCAGACGTTACCCTGCCTAAAGGGAAAAAAAACCTAGAATCTGATCTCAGCGCCACCTTATTCAGTCAGCCAGTCTTATTCTATTTAAAAATAAAACAGGGACTCAATCAAACAAATAAAAAATCGAATCCCGGTTAACAGTTTAAGAGGATTCCAGTGACAAACACACGCGCGGGATAATCATATTTCTATATAGAAACTAGCTGACCCGGCAAACGTTGTGTTGCCTTAAATAAGATTTCTAGGGAAATTCTACTGTAGAAAAAAAAACCTCATTTAACCACATAATACCTCATTGTAAACAAAAAAAAATATCCAAAAAATTAAAATAAAAAATAAATGTTTGGGGTCGACAACCCTTTTCACTTAGGGGTTTGAAAAATAGATTATTATTGATACACAAATAAAACCAAAAAAACATGGCTGAAAAATGTATAGTATTGTATAGCTCTCAAATATATTAAGTGTATAATCTATGATGTATAGTGAGTAAGTAAGACAGGAGACCGGCTTCGTCCTCATCCCTACTACGTGATGTTTGCTGGATGAGTGGTGACACCTGGCGGGGATAGCTGATCGATTGATAGTTGATCAGTAGTCGACCGGCGAGGGCGGGAGATCAAATTCAATTTAAAAAAAATCATAATTAAAGGAACTTGAAATTATAAACTCTGAATAAGAGTTTATCGTACTACAATTATAATATTTGATTGCCATCTTGCAACCTTATTGCGGATCTGTGCATAGAATAAAAAAAATATTGATCGGGATGGAAAAATAGGGGTTGATCGTATAAGAGTGAAAATTGAGAGTAATATAATTTTTTTTATTTTAAGTCATGACAAAATACAAACAAAATTCTCGCAAAAATTTTTAGAAGTTTTTAATTAGCAAATAAAAAATAAGGGTTGATCGTAGAGGGGTGAAAATTGAGGATTGTATGTATTTTTGTATGTTGTATCATAAAAAAATAGAAATGAAAAATTTTGTCTAAAAAATAAATAAAAAAATTTAGGGGTGGACTACCCCTAACATTTAGGGGGATGAAAAATAGATGTTGGCCGATTCTCATAGATACCGGATAAGCACAAAAAATTTCATCAAAATCGGTCAAGCCGTTTCGGAGGAGTATGGCAACGAAAACTGTGACACGAGAATTTTATATATTAGATGTATCCGTGAAGGCGCAAGCGTATAGTCGGATTTTTTATTAGACGAAGTCAACTGACGTTTACTGTGTTGTCAGCTTTTGATGAAATAAAAATAGTGTTGTGACAAAGTGAACGATTGAAAAAACTCCTGAATTAGTGAAATTGCCTCGATTGTCTAGTGAATAGTTGGTGTGCCGAATTGCCGGTATCGGGTACGGGATTAGAATTTTAGGCGTGCTTTGTACATACCAACGAGTTTTCGACGAAATATTATGTTCCTATAGTATCTACCTGTACTGAACACCAAGTGTTTTAAACATTAAGAAAAACATTGCGAAGAAGCTTGTAAGACGGTCCTATTTCCAATACATCATATAGTTGAAACTATAGATGTATAAAATATAACAATTATAGGTAGGTAATGAAAATAAAAATAAACTGATTGTAGTTACATACTACTGGTAACATATATTGGAGCACTTTAATACAATTTTATTGTAAAATATAAATAATATTCTTTTATAGTTTGAAATTAATGATTAACTCTTCACACTCATTGTTCATTCATGTGATTGAACGAGAACTGAACGCATCACTATTACTTTAAATATAGCAACATTATTTCACAAAGTGACATTAGCTACTGTCAGCTGGCTTCGTCTAATTAAAAATCCGACTATAGACGTATTGATTGGTATCGGAACAAGAGTAGACAGGTCATACACATTTTTAATCACGAAAAATTTAGAGATTACAGTGTAATTACAATGTTGACAACAAGCAAATAAATAAAACAAAACTTAGTGATGATTATTTACTTTATTTCATTACTTGGTGTATAATTATAAATCATTTTAACAAGAAAACCATTACAATATTATTTAAATTGATATCAAGTCATCGTTTTGTTTGAAAACGTAATAAATAAAAACGTCATCAAATTGCGATTTGAATTCTATAACTATGAAATAAGGAAGCAAACTTATCTATTTTTATTTGTAATACTAACATATGAGATCGGACAGTTTTGCAATACAATCGAAACTTCAACTTACCGTCTCAATTTACGTTCTATTTTCAATGGTCAGTTTTCCGGCAATCACATCAGACTAGAAGGATCGTGGGAGATATAAAGAAACTGCCTCTGTTTCTGGAACAGTTCTTTTATGGTGTCAAAATTATTTCTCATTGCTTCTTCTTCTGGTCCTTATCTCACATTACATGGAGTTGCGACAGCATGTGCTCTTAACATGCTTGACAGGAATTTAGCATGAATTTTACGACCGACCTCTTGCCTGATGTTAAGCCTCGTTGGGTTATATATATATCCATAGCAACGTGCTATAGGGAGAGATTTTTATGTTTCTTCTTTCGGATGTTTCTTTTAGGTACATAATCTGTTTTCGGTTTTATCATTTGCATTTTGGTATTAAAAAAATCAACTTTATCTGTGATATCGAATAGTGATCGATTGGGATATATGTGTCTTACAAACCACAAAAAAAACTAATGTATTCCTTGAATTTGGTGGGAATAATCTGAAAGAATGATGACATTCGAATATATCTTCCCTCTATTTCTCTATAGTGCAACAGCTAAAACATTGGTGTACTAAAGATATTTTATACAGAAATAACGACCTTTCGCCGAGTTTGGTATTATCTTCTTTCTTAGAAGAATTTTCAAAGATTGAATATTTTCCATCTAAGTATTTTTCCTGGTCTGCGTTCGTTTACTGTATCTACATTTTAAAAAAAAACTCCATTATACATACATACCACATAAATATGAATCTTGTTATTTGCAATTCCGGTTTGCGCATGATCAGCGCCGGTACGACTGCGCAGAACTTAGTGCCACACCTTATGCTTTGTTTCTGGTTGAGCTATTGAATTCGTCCAACCGCCTTGGCCAAGCTATCGTTCCATCACAAAATGGGTCAGAAATTGCTTTGTGTTCAGTAAGTCTCATGCACTCGTGCTTATATTCATAGTAAGTGTATTATTTTACTGGTGGTAGGACTTCTTCTGAGTCCGCGCAGGTGGGTACCACCACAATGCCTATTTCTGCCGTGAAGCAGTAATGCGTTCAGTTTGAAGGGTGGGGCAGCCGTTGTAACTATAGTTGAGACCTTAGAACTTATATCTCAGGGTGGGTGGTGCATTTACGTTATAGATGTCTATGGGTTCCAGTAACCACTTAACACCAGGTGGGCTGTGAGCTCGTCCACCAATCTAAGCAATAAAAAAAAAAAAACAGCTGCACGTAACGATTTTTTTTAATTGGAAATTTAGCTTTCACAGTTTTATTTTCATAGGATTGGACAGTGGCCAATTTTCCTAAATTTTCGGGTTTGTTTGCGCAAGTACGAAGCTGTATTGGGCGCCTGCAGAGGATGCGTGGTATCTAAAACTACAACCTTTGGAGCAATGAAGCTACGTTTTCTAATTGTTCGTCGCGCTGATCTAGCCGTCAATATACCTATTTACATATTCGGGGTACGGCTTTGACTCCAAGTCTCGTTGTAGTTACAAATAACACAAGAAAAAAGAAAATCCCTCAGCGCAGCCATGCGCATGCTCCACATCGCATCAGCGAGTATTTGGAGTCACTCATTCTACGTTGAATTATCTGAATGCCGTGTTTAGTGATTTGTGTTATTAGTTGACCTTGAGACATAGACGGTAAGCTTTTGCATTAGCATTAATTTGTTCGTATTCTATCAAGTATTTGATTCATGCAAAGACAATGCAAGCCAATTTCCATGTTGTAAAATGATAAATGGCTGTTTATCAATAGCAGTTGAAAATGGCAAACTTCATTTGCGCACCAACTAGCGTCAAAGCTATACAAAGAGTTTGATGCCTTTCACTCTCGGTTTTAACTCTTCGGTTCTTGAAGAATGTTTCTCATTTTTGTTATATTCAAGTAATGTTGTTTCAGCTATTCTTGTCACTTATTTAAATAAAAATGAAAACTCTTCGTGAAGTTCTCGAAATATCTAGAAGCTCTCAATTGTGATACTTATAGAAGGGTTACAAATCAAGTCACATGAGTATTTTATTTAATATTGTCTTAATTATTACTATTACACTAAAACAGTCGATAAATCCGCGTGAAAAAATAGCTTCATTCCTCTTTACGCATGCGTACCACTGAAGTGGAAGGCACCAACAAAAATGCGCACAATTTGCACCGTTCAGTATCGATTTAGTTCCGGAAACATCTAGAAGTATTCCCATTTGATTCTCAAATAGGACCACTGCAAATCACAAAATTAAATTGTCATCATTACTGACCGTTGCCTTTATTGTGCGATTACATAGCGGTCTAAAAGGTAAGCTTCAGTATTCATTTTGCTAAGTATAAGGTAATATTTTGGAAACGAATCATAAAACTGTCGGTTGGATGGACGATCCGTTACGAACAAAATATCAGTGGATGCATTTTTTTCGTTCCTTCTAAACATTCACAGTGCCAGACATTTGGTTATTGGTATGATCACAGAGCGACCTACCACTAACCTAACACTAAACTTCAGTATTTATCTATACTTAATATTATAAAGAGGAAAGATTTGTTTGTTTGTTTGTATTGAATAGGCCCGAAACTACTGAACCGATTTGAAAAATTCTTTCTCTGTTTGGAAGCTACACTATTCCCGAATGACATAGGCTATAATCTTTTTTGAAAAAAAATTAGGGATTCTTACTAAAACTCCAATAATGTAACCCAAGGTGTAAAAAAATTACCAAAAATATTCTTTACATCGCGTGCCCTGCGAAAACTGTTGGTGATAGGATAAAATAATGTAGTACGCCTTTGTAGAACACATTACTATTTACAAAAAGTGTCGCGACAGCATATGTCTAACTATATTACTTATGCCGCAATAAGTGTTCTTTTATTGAATTTTTTGTTAAAGACCCGAGCGGAGCCGGAGCGGGCCGCTTGTTTTAGAATATTTTGGAAAAGAATCGTAAAAACTGTCGGTCGGATGAAAGATCCTTCGTAATGTAAACTGCGTACCATTGACCAAAGTGTTCAACTATTTAGTTGGTTCCGATTAATTTTGCTTGATTACTGACTTAACTTCTGACTTGAATGGAAACAGAAATCACTGTTTTTTTAAAAATCCCAAAATGGTACATGTATTTAGTAGGTATATTCTTGTATTATAAGAATGTCAATTTCACTATCTATTCTGTTTCAAACACTATTTCCACTATGGCGATCTATACGCATTACGGGCGATATGTTCGTTTTCATGCAGGAGATTGGTAGCCATGGCGTGCCACTCCTTAACTCATTGCGCATGATCGTCTCCGTATCGACCAGCGCCGACGGAACCTACCCGAGTCTAGGGTCAGCTTTCGAAGAGTAAAGTCGTTTTCAAGTTCAGTCAAACGTTTTACCATTTAAGGTAACTGTCTTTACTATATTGTTCCATCACTGCGACTGGAAACAATAAGGTGAGATTTCATTAGGCCACAATCAGTTTTTGATTAGTTTTTGTGTATGTTTGGTTCTAGATATTGTGCAAAATTTTAAAATAGGCACATGAATACAGTTTAGTTTCATTTTATTTATCATATTAATCATATTCAACTTGAAGCTTGCTTCGATAGTCATACGACAAAATGGCGGTCCTACTTTCGTTTGTTTGCGCATGCCCAAGCCTTCTTAGGGATATTGATCGTCGCAACTTAGATTTGTTAGCAGGTACAGTCTCTTCAGTCTTCAGTAACCATTTGCCTGGCCCAAGTTTGAATTAGTGCTAGAGTTCAACTTTAGAGTTTACTAATTGGGCCGATGTACAATACTTATCACTTATATCACTCATAAGCTTAAAGTAAAAGTAGATATTATTGTGTCGTCATTGATAAATTAAGAAGAGAGCGTCCACGGATGATGTGCTTAGAGCTGTGACGATGATCTTCGACATCGCGATGAGTTAGATAAGAAAATATGTGAAGACACTAGAGATGTACAACAATCGAATGATCAAAAAAATGCTCTAAGGGCACATCTTTTCTTAGAGCCACAGGATTTTTTACCCATTTACACAGAAGATGAAAATACGGATAAATTAGTGGACACATTTTTTTCTTTTCTTCCAAACATTCATAGTGATAAACATTCATAGGTTTCGTTAGTTTAAAATGGGGTTGAACTTGCCATATACCTAGCTGTCATATAATTGCTAATGTCCGACAGTGTACTTATTGGTCGACGAAGACATCACATCGATAGAAGTGCGCAGAAGTCAGAATCACTGCCTTCACTAAGAAAACTGAAGCGCTTTAAAGACAATGCAAGATAATCTTGCATTGCATTGCATACAGGCTTAGAAAATTTGAACTATCGATCTGCCGAGCAAATAAACATGCTCAAAATGTCTTCGCATTAGACCATCAGCGCCTCATCAGCGTCCTTTACGGCACCTTGCGCCTTTTCGCAATTCAACATCAGCCTCCCGTAGCAAACCAGTATCCTAGGCTCCACAAACAAAATATATAAAAAAGACAGGATTTGCACCGACAAGAAAAATAACCAGACAACTCCGTGAGCGGTGGACTGACCAATTCAAACGGGCCCGTATTTTATTTTCGATTTAAGTACCTTGAACTTCCTAAAAGGAAATTAAAACTTAACCAAATATCGAGCGCTATTTTATTATTACAAAAATTGTAACCTCAATATTAATAATTGTCTATGAAATTTAATCCTATTTTCTATCAAGCTTGCTACTTACTCTTCGTATTAAAATACTAAGCATTGGTAATTGGTGGTTAATGGTGTTTAATGAATAGTGAGGCATGTTTGAAACGCGCATGGGTTGTTTTTAATACAAATGTCAGGTAATTGTCCTCCGGTATGCTAATAGAATACAAGGAAATATTCAACAATGGACTCTGGTCTGCCAGACGGCTACGTGATTTTTCAAATATTCAAATTTTGAAAGAATAAAATTAAAATAGTTTAAATGTTGTACAAAAAAAGGAGCAACAGAAGAAGGAGATTGAAACAATTCCTCAGAGCATTGAGACAACAAACAGCAGAAAAACACATACAAAAAATAGAGAGAACAAAGTCCTTTCGTAGACCCAGAGTTAACAAACAATCTGTGAGAATGGGATTGTCGATAATCTAAATGGCTCTCTTCTAAATAAATCTACATATAAAGAAAATTGGAGTGTCTGTTTGTAATATTGAAATAGCCTCTTTTTACTACATGCATATGAATGGTACATACTCCAAAATAACATTTTTTACAATTTTTGTCTGTCTGTCTGTTTGTTCCAGCTAATAAATAAATATTTGTAGTAGTATATTCTTCTGGTATCACTTATTATGATTTTACGTGATATTTTTTTGTTCGTCGTGGTCATTATTGTAATAAAAGCCGTAGTTTTAGTACAAAAGAATGTCTTGACCTCTTTACGCAGGTTCCTCGCCAAATTGACTGGGGTGCGCCAATAATAGAACCACACCCTACAGTTCGTACATGTCGTCGTGGCCTAAAGGATAAGACCGGTGTTCGAATCCCAGACGGGTATCAATTTTACTAATGAAATACGTACTCAACATATGTTCACGATTGACTTCCACGGTGAAGGAATAACATCGTGTAATAAAAATCAAATCTGCAAAATTATAATTTGCGTAATTACTAATATTATAATATAATAAAAATATACTAATAATATACTAAAATTAATAATCACCTCTTGTGAGTCCGCACGGGTAGATACCACCGCCCTGCCTATTTCTGCCGTAAAGCAGTAATGCGTTTCGGTTTGAAGGGTGGGGCAGCCGTTGTAACTATACTTGAGACCTTAGAACTTATATCTCAAGGTGGGTGGCGCATTTACGTTATAGATGTCTATGGGCTCCAGTAACCACTTAACACCAGGTGAGCTGTGAGCTCGTGTTCACCCTTCTAAGCTATAAAAAAAAACAAAATTGGTAATGCGTATAGTCAATTACTCAAAAAAACACCTAATACCTATCTACCCGTTACAGACAAATAATATCTTAATTGATGTGATATATTAAATTAGGATATCGGGCAAATTATCAGGATTCATGTTGTCAGGAATCCCTTAGGAATCGTATTATACAACGATCTATATAGTTCACAAGTTCATTTTTCTTTCGAAGTGAAACCCACAGTAACTTTTCTCGATTCTTGGAGGTCGCAGCTGGCTCAAAAAAGGTGAGATACGAGTATAATACGGATCAATAATTATTTTAGTAACTATAACTAGGAAATAATCTGGTCATTTCTTCTAACGTTTTAATGCCATTTTGACGGAAAAAATTGTCTTTCTTTGTCGGACAATCACATTAAAATCAATCGATCAGATTAAGTAAAAAAAATTATTTACCACAAAATGGCGGATTTATACCTTTCTGTATGCTTAGTGCGAGTTTTTTAACGTTCTCGATAGCGTAGAAGTTAAATGAAATTTGTATGGAGTTGGAAAGTTTGCCTACGTTTGCCGCTAGGGGCGCTGTTCCAACTGCATACAAATTTTAGTTAGCTTTTACGCTATCGAGAACGTTAAAAAGCTCGCAATAAGCACACTGCGCAATAGACCGACGCCCATGTGCGCAGTGGTCCAGTAGTGCTAGCTTTGTCTGTGCTAGGATTCTACGTGGAGCTACTCCTGATGAAGGCGGTAACTAAAAGCATTGTATTATTGTTTTTAAATTTGAAACAGTTTCTTCTTTCTTTCCAACATCGTTTGCGAAACTATTGAAGGACTGCAGGACAAATTGCAGGACTATACCTCGGCGCATGCGCGTCGCCGTACTTATTGATCTCACTGCGGAAAGGGTGGCGGGCGAATTCAGAGCCACTCCCTACACTGTGCGTCTGGGTTTCAGACCGTAAAGTTGCTCTCACAGTTATGTATTTATCAATTTTTAGTGTCTCAGAAGAGAAGTGAAATTTCATGAAGCCGTTATAGAAAGGTAAATCATTGTTCTTCAATATTAGTTGTTTAAATATGGATAAATAATGTGGTCCATAGTTATTGAAGGCTGCAGACAATTACTAGCTGTCAACCCATGTTAATCAATGTGCGCTTATAACTGCGCAGTGCTTAGAGCCAGATCGATCTGTTTCGAAACGTTTTGTCTTTTGAATGTCTCCGTCACTCTTTGTTTCAGCAATATGGCATGGCATATGATATGTGATAATGGCATAAGATATGGTGAAATTAGTTATCCACCATGTCTACGAACAATCCGATTACTTGTTATAGTACAATATTGTCTTAAAAAAAAAATTGTAAACATTATTATGACAAAACAAGTGGTTTATTGGCAACATAAAGGCTAAATCACTTGAAATTTTGACTTGTCCGCACGCGTAGGTACCTATCACCGCCCCGCCTGTTTCTGCCGTGAAGCAGTAATGCGTTTCGGTTTGAAGAGTGGGGCAGCCTTTGTAACTATACTGAGACCTTAGAACTCATGAATCAATGTGGGTGGCGTCATTTACGTTGTAGATGTCTATGGGCTCCGGTACCCACTTAACACCAGGTGGGCTGTGAGCTCGTCCACCCATAAAATAAAATAAATAATTAAAAAAGTTGTATGTTACACGTGAGTTCTATTCAAATTTAATTGCCAGGTCATCAGTTCGTTTCTGGTATATTTAGTCTTACCTCGTTTTTAAAATGTGGCCGTAGTTATGATAGATCGATCTGCGCATGCCCGGTCTTGTATCGATCGGGACTGCTGAAAGAACATGGAATTTTCAGACACACCCTTCAGCGTGTAGGTGCGAAATGAGACAAATTATTTTGATTTTCTTAAAAATACCTCACTTGTTTTCCTACCTTTTTTTTCCTTCTTTAGCTGATAGCCCTGAGAGACTATATCAGCATAACCCTAACATGTAGGTGAGCTCAGGGGGCTCAAACCTGACGACGTTGCTAACACTAACCCTAGCAAGAGCAGTGGCTTCGCAGAATCTACCACCGGATCGGAAACGCGACCCACTGGGAAGATCCGGCGAGAGGCTCAGTGGGCTGTTTTTTTACATACCTAGTAAACATATAGGTACCAAAGTATTATGTCGTTCATGTAATATGTAATTTTTGTCTTGGGGTTTCGTGATTCGCTAATGTTGATTAATCTTCCCGTACTTAACTATTATTTGCTATTTTTATTCAGTTAATGCGTAGTGAGGTGATCGAGTTCAAGGTCCATCTGGTGTTAAGTGGGCATCAGAGTCCCTTCAGACTTGAGGTCAATGTCTCAGAGAGTTAACAATTACTTGTATTACAATTTTTGTGAGTTTGATTTTTGTTATACGATATTATTAGTTCAACGTGGAAATTATTGTTATTATTATTTTTCCTACCTATTCTAGAAACCTCGAGGGCTTGTACTAAATTAGCAGAACTAGTAGGTGAGCTCACGGAGCGTAAAACTGACGACGTTGTTAACACTAACCCTAGCAAGAGCAGAATCTACCACCGGATTAGAAACGCGACCCACTGAAGATATGGCGAGAAACTCAGTGGGCTGTGTCTTTGGGTTAACTACTCGCCGAGCCTTTCGTCGCAAGCGACGGGTTCGATGACAATGACCGATGTGTTTGAGGTACCTAAAAGCACCGTTATTGAATCGGGAGGATCCGAAATGACGTGTTGAAATTATTGGTGGACGGCAGTTAAGTACCCATTTCATTAGAAAACTTGGTACCCGCCTGCGATATACGTGTACACAGGGCGTCTTATCCTTTAGGCCCCGACGACTACATTTCAGCACCGAAGTACGAATGGCTTCTAAGAACTTACGCTCAAAGTTCTTTCTTCACAATAGAGCAATGAAAGCTACAACGATGGTTAGGCACAAAGTGAGGGGAGGTACGGTAGGGAAGAGCTTAGCTATGCAACACGTATCATTTATGAACACAAGCGTTTGTCCTGTAGTTTAAATTGACCCTTCAAGATTTATCTTCATTTTACAAAGTATTATAATGCATTTGTTCTTTTGTTGTGTTATTTACATATTTTTTTCGCAAAGACAGAATAAAAACGAAAATGTTAAAATAAAAAAAAGGTAGAAAGAAGTTTGGCTATTTAGATATACACGGAACATGTCCTTCGTTATGGGGCGCCATTTTGTAGAAATTTTCCATTCTATGTATGTATAAAACCGTTATTAAAATTAATGCTCTATATTTATATGTAACCTAATAAACGAGATCATATTCGATGCTTCCGAGAAATAAGCAGAATCAACACGTTCTTTGCGCATTGCATTCCCATAATGCGATGGGAAGCTTGCTCGGGTGTTGAATAAACACAAAAATATGACTCAGCGAACTTCGACGAGAATAACGTTTCAACTCACTTTTTTTTTTCATAACCAATGGCATACTATTCAGAAAGTTCGAGAAACTTTTTTTATAACTTACAATTTATACTACGTACTAATATACAAGTTTAAGAGAAATACGTCATGTACAGTGAGGAAATTATTTGAAAACCTTAGGATATCGTATTCTTTGCCCAAAAGCTGTAAAGATTTTGAAATGGTCGGAATGTTAACGATGCGGTCGTAGATTTATTTGTTTGCTAAGGTATGTCTAAAAACCACTTAAGTCTGCGGAAAGCGTTATCAGTTATCACCCTTATGGAAAGGACCATATACTTAAATATATTAAGTACTGGTGGTAGGACCTCTTTTGAGTACGCGCGGGTAGCGTCCGTGAAGCAGTAACTATTAGTGTGTAGTTGTAACTACATATATTGAGACCTTAGAGCTTATATCTCAAGGTGGGTGACGCATTTACGTTGTAAATGTCTATGGGCTTCAGTAACCACTTAACACCAGGTGGGCTGTGAGCTCGTCCACCGACCTGAGCATTAAAAAATAATAATGTATAAAATAATAATAAATACAATCGGTAATAATTAAAGTCGTTCGTTCTTTTGATGAGTTTTTTGTTCGAAGACGAACACTAAAGAGTGGGGCCGCTTTTATTTTCTTATATTAAACTAAAGTTTCATAATGACACATTGAATCGATTTTTACCACTATTTTTACTAAGTGATCGCTCAGAATTTTTTAAGTTGTACTGTCAACAACAGAGATAAGCGCCATGACGTTTTAAAAAAAATCGTGTTAGTCAGCGTTAATCCGCATTAGGGAAACCGTGCAGTTATTTTTTGATAATAAATCTTAAGCCGCATGAGACACGATTTATTTACAATATTATTATTGTTGTTTGCCGACTTAACCCAATAGGTGTATCGCTGTAATAAAAAAAAAGTTGTTTCATCGTAGAAAACTCTTTATTAAGTTTACTCCTTTTCCCAGGATGGCGCCTTCAACGAGTGCAAGTCCATCGTCAGCCGATGTTCCGTTTCGATTCTTCTGAGGGATTTCTTTGGACGGAGAAAGGCAGCGGTAAGTAACTTTTTAATGATTTTTTTATGGATCACGATACCTCTTAATTTTATGGTAAGCTAGTACGTAATTTGAATATGTATAGCTATGTTATGTTCAACTTTGTGATGTGAATTTGAATAAGTCACGCAAAAATGCGGCATGTATAAAGATTGCTCGAGTCGTAGTCGAGGCGGTTGGCCAGCCCCAGTGGGGTCTACGGACCATCTAGGCGGTTTACCCGGTCTTTGATGACTGGGTGAATCGTGGCGCAGGACGACTTACTTCGAGATGCTTCGGTAAGTACCTGCACCGACGACGAGGTGCCACCATTGTGGACACTACCTGGACACGGCGGAGCATACGTTGGCTGTCTGCCCCGCTTGGGAGGTGCAGCGCCGTGTCCTGGTCGCAAAGGTAGGACCGGACATGTCGCTGCCTAGCGTCGTGCTTGGCGGCGATGAGTCCTGGAAGGCTATGCTCGACTTCTGCGAGTGCACCATTTCGCAGAAGGAGGCGGCGGGGCGAGTGAGGCAAAGCTCTCCTCACTACGCAGAAATCCGCCGCGGCCGCAGGGGTCGGAACTGGGGTCGCACCCGTTACCCGGCCCCCTAAGAGCTTGGGGTCCCACCCGCTTTGTGGGGTGGGGCCCAGGTGTGGGGCGGCGTGCTTTGCACACTCGCCCGCAGTAGGAAGCCGGGTGATGGTAGACCGCGTTCCCCCGACCGCTCCGGGGGAAATGGTAGCGCGGCGCCATCAGAGCGGGCTCTCGGCCCGCCGACCGAGGCAACCAGTGGTTGTGACGCTGGCGGCCACCGGTCCGGCGTTTGTAGGACGGCGGAATGGATGTAATATGATCTGCGACAATCACGTCCCGCCGTCTCAATTGCCCCGACTGGGCTCTGGCCCGGTCCGGGGTAGAGGCCCTGCTGTGAGCGGCAGGAGTTTTTAGTGAGATTCAACTTCCACATACCACATCTGCCGCGCGGATGAGGATTCGGCGATTTTCTCCTGTGGAAAAAAATGTATAAAGATTAAGACCATTGTTATCATGTGAAACGTGGTCAATATAGAATGTATAATTTTTTTCTTTTTCGGAAAAATATGTACTAGCTGGATTCATCAGAAACAAACAAAACAAAAGTTTGTGTCAACATATTTCAGATAATAAGTATGTGGCCGGCCGTTGTACAATTATGAATTTCACATTAAAAACAAATTAAATGTTGGTTGTTAAACGAACAGTATGAGGCTTGGCTTTATTAAGCATAAAAATGATGTTGTCTTCAATAAAACAAATTGTCGTATATAATTTCAGTTAAAAGTTTCCACGACTGCCCTAACAACGTTCCTATCGGCATAAAATATGTCTGTTATTATTGAGTCTTATGAATTTTGACTCCACCTTTTTTAGGTAAATCTGAAACCATCTCCAAAGTTTTTTAAAAGTTCACGTTTCTGTTTTAAATTCGATGTTCTCGAGAAAAAACTAACTTGTTTTTATGATGATCACAATAATTATTATTTTAGAGCCTCAATTTAGACATACATGTATCAAAATTGGATTTAATATAACATGTTTCTAGCTGTTTTCTGACTTAGATGGCAAACGAACGTAGATAAATTTCTACGAATATTGATGATTAAATAAAGAAGGCCTATGTTAAATGATCCCTGTCAGAAATTTGTTTTTTTCAACAGTGACGGATAGGATATTAAATTCTTGAAAATTTAGTAATGAATGACAACAAGCTGTTGAAATTGGGTGGTTTCATCAAAATTATTTGGAAATTTAAAAATAAATTGTGATAATATCACGTTATCTCTCTTTTTAGTGACTAAACTGTTTGCCTTAACAGCAGTGATGACTCGAAAATACATTACCAGATGTTGCAGGGAGGATTTCGGAGTAAATCATTTTCTTCTCAAAAAATTAATAGGTACTCATGTACCTTGTAAGTACGAGTCATAAAAATTTGATTCTATTCGATTCGGGCTCTATTCTAATCCATTACTAGCTCCCATTTTGTTGACAGCTGTCATTCTATGCCTAGTGAATTAGTCCCTGAGCCACAAAAAAGCAGTACAGGATTAAATTACACAACTGGTATAAAATAGGTATCAAAATAGTTATAGTATCAACACTTCAGCCAACATTATATCCCTAGGAGTCGAAAATTTAATCATGATATTGTGTTGACGTTTTACTACTGTCGTCTGTGGTTGTGCGCGAAAAATGCAATCATGTGTATAATCTATGTCATCATGTAATCCAATGTTTTTCTTTCTTTTAATTATTTATTATTTATATTTATTTTGAATAAAAATATGTATACTATCGTGTATTGTTAATCGTACAGTAACCGGAGTCTTCAAGCAATGGCTACAAGGTAGGTTCGATCATTTTCGAATTAAAAAACACTTCTCATTAACATTTTAAACATGATATTTCGTCGTGTCTAATTAAAATTAAAACATTATTAAATAATGACGCTGGATTTTGTCGCCGACAAACCTTTCATATTGATTTTAACTGAAACACGAAATTTATGGTTTTGACTTGATGAGGTCTTACAACTAGTATTGCTGATGAACCTGACTCTAGCTTTTAGCCTCAAGACATTTAGATAGGTACAGTGAGCTTGTCTGAAAATTTATGATTTGAGTAATGTAAAACTTGTCTATTTGACCCGCATTTAATAAAGCATTCAGATTCATTCAGGCATTCAGAAGAGTATTTTATCATTACTAAAGGGTGTTTTGATTCTTTCATACATATTGCTATTTAGGTAAAAAAAAACTTATTACATCAATTATAACAATTCTAGAAAATTAGCCTGTATTAAGGACATGTGTGTTTGCATAAGAAATCAATTAAATGAATTAAAAGTTGAAATCTATTAATGAAATTTGGAAATGGTTGAAATATATTAGTAGCGTCCATCATTCCAATTAACATAAAAATAATATATTTTTGGGAATTTCCTTTGACATTTCGTCAGTCGTAATAAAAAAATTATTATTCCAGAAACAAAACAATTAATTAAAACAAATTTGTGCTTCTGGATTTATGTCTTTTATTTAAAAAAATGTTCAGTTGCAATTTCGTCGTCTAATGTTATTAGTGAACTATAAGTGTGTATAGTATAAGTGTACTATACTTAGAAGTTCAATGGTATGAATAAGTTAAATGCCCTCAAATCATGCCTATTTTGAATGTGGAAACTGAACTATCAAAAATGAGAAATAGAAATGAAACTAGTGTATAAAAAATGCTAAACAGCCCTTGTACAATACAATTAAATGTATTTTTTAAATTTAAATTATTAAAGTAAAATATTAATAGGAGTGAGTTGAAAATGGATACAGTAGTATCTGATTATCTATGTATTATGTATCTATATTAAATACTTAAATAGAAAAATGTTCTTAATTTATGTTATTGCACAAAAATGGTTGAATGTTAAATGTACAATTAAAGATACCACACATAATGAACTGAACATTAAAATGATGAAAATGTTAATTCACATTCTCCATATACAAAGGGCTTACTTAACTGTGCGCAAAGTAAATATTAAAAGGAATTCAGTAGGTACGATTACATGAAATATGACACATTTTATACAGAAATATGTGAGTAGAACAACACTGTATTTGTAATTTCTAACTTATCTATACTTGGAAAAAATATCAAAAACAATGATCAAAGCTATTTTGATAGTCGAAGCTGTCTTCACGACACGATAATGAGATACAATGAGTTAGTTCAATATTGTGAAATTATACATTATTGAAATGTCTTGTAAAATACCCTTTTTTACAATTTTTTAAGTCCAGTGTGTGAGATATTTTTTATCCTTTGTTTAAAAATTCCATAGAAAACTAAAAACTGGTTAAAAAGTCTAAATTAAAACCAAGCCATGTCTGTCCACCACATGATATAAATTTTTTCCATAGTGAACAGTATTCTGTCTCTCTCATCCATTCCGAACTGCCAGTGGATCAGTTCAATAAGAAGGAGAGGAGAGTGTTCGCACTGTAATAAAATGCTGATCTTTACAGATATGTCGGTCTACAGCATAGTTCTCGGGAATTCAGGTAGCATCATGTTTGAGCAACATCATACTTTTATGAATACCTGTTAGTGTACATATCATGTAGCAAATTGATTAAACCCAACCATCCCATGAAATACGATACGTCAAAGAAACGACTCGTTTAAGTAAATCGTAACTTTATCGACGCATACTAAATAAATAGTTGCAGCAAAAATTTTCACATGTCCTCTATTACAAATTGTACCGACAAAATGTTTCCTTCCCTATTATAAAGCGAGCGTTGTGTCCGTCACGTCACATGTCCCCCTCTGTAAATTGAACATCCTTCATATGATAAATAATTGACCGGATTGCTAGTCCCGACGGTATAAGTGATTCAATAAAAGTGAATTGCAAATTATCAACGATTTTGTTGGGTTCATAACAGTCTGTAACCAAGAAAATGCTAAATATTATGTATGTTCATGCTACGAATAGGTATTTTAGTTTTATTTTTTGTTGATTCTGCGCAGACGTGCACACGGCTTACCGGCTCATAAGTCGCTGATGTACCTAGTAATCGAAAAGTAATCTTATTCAGTAGCGGCGAAAACGAGTGTTGGCTTATATTTACTACCTATTTTAAAACCAAATGCTTCGTGAACTAATCTGCCCGTTTGTGTTTTTAATAAAATGAAGTAAGTTGGAGTATTTTGCATCAGTGTACCATTGTGCGGGGATAATTCGTTTAAAGTACAATGCGGCGTTACGTAACAATACAAAAAAAAATTGTTTCAATAATAATAAATTAATAATTATTTGGGGGAGTCCTTATAAAAAATCAAAAAGTAATTTATGAATAATTGTTCATTAATAAAACTAAATACGCTGTATTTTAACATTTCCGTCCACTGTACAATTTTACATTACGTAACAATGGCGGCGGCTTCAGACATATCCTTGTCTGGACGTACGGCGAATTATTGATTTCAGTGGCTCGGTTGCCTGTAATGCGCATGTGCCGTTATTGGTTCTGACCCCTAGTCTCCGTCTAGGGTCGGGCCGTTCGTTCTGCGCCGCAGATCCTGACGGGCGATCTGCGGGGAAGATCGCGTCTGAAACATAGAGACGGGCCAGGACCTTTGAAAATTTATTGTTGATAATTATAATTATAAATCAAAATTATTATTGATAATTATAAATCAAAATGTCGTTCAAGAATGTTTTCCTGTTCCACCGGGGTCGTTATAAAGGTGAGCATACTTATTTTTTAACATTGTCTTTGGGTTGTAATGTCGGGTCTTCACTATGATTCCTCGTTCATGTTTAACATCATCATCATCAATCACGATAGCTAAGCTATCTTTGTCTTTTGCGGAATTTTAAATTCTAATTACTGCATTGCGCTTTTTCTTAAGGGGCCACACCTAGGTGCGCGCGCAGCCGTCCTTATTCCATCCACCACTGTTATACTAAAATGGTTTAATTAATTAATAATTCAGATTTCGAAGGTTGATTAAATTTTCAGGAAAATTATAATGCGGCTATTTAGTAATTTATGTTCGTTCGGGTCGTTTTTAAAACCTGAAGTTTTTCTTCTCTAGAGATTTTGCGCGCGCATCTTTGGGGTGGCATCCCGTTTCAGTTATCGATCGATGCTCCGAGACGTACTTGCGTACTCTCGATTCCAATCACACTCGTGAAAAGGAATTTTGAAATTTTGCAAAAAAATAATTCTTCGTATATATTATATAATACTAGCTCATAATCCCAGCTCGTTTTGTAGACACTGAAACGCATCGGGATAATGAGTTGTGCCGGGGGAAAGTATTGAGATATTTTAAACGAGGAATCGTAGTTGCGCACATTAAATTTTGTTAAAAACACAGCAATACTTGAGGTACATTTAAAATAAAATCCAATGTCCACTTTTTTCGAAATCGTAAACTACAAAATTATTTGTACCTACTAAATATTGAAAATTTTTAATCGAAGCATTCTAGAATAGGGAGGGGGGGACACACGAGCTGCGCAATTTAGACTAGTGATGCCATGCGCACGCAGCTCTACGGTACCGACTTATCGATTTCTCGTTTCGAGAAACTTTTTTCATTGTTTCTCATTAAAGCAGATTTGAGATTTATCATATTAATATTTAAACACCAATTTGCTTCGGTTTAATTATTATTCAATTAAAATTGATCGCTTTCAGCGGAGAAACACGTATCTAATCGCGTCTTCGTGCTAGGAAAATAGCGGTCTTCTTTACATGTTGTTCTTAAAATCAAAAATACTAAAGCGGAAATCCTACAAAATTCGTATAAAAACCTACGTACACATACATACATAAATACGTCTTTTTTTATGATTGAAGTATTACTGGTGGCCCGGAGGCCTTTCCAGTTTCACCAGGGCAGGACATAAATACGTCTCAAGTATTCAATCAATAGGAATCTATTTAATTTACTAGTGGTAGAGTATCTTGTGACGTCCGACGAGAAGGTACTTACTAAGCAGTAATTCGTTTCGGCTTAAAGGATGGGCAGCCATTGTACTATGTATGTATCAAGATGAGATTTAGTATCATGTGTCAAGGTGGGTGGCGCTGTTTACTTTACTGATGACTGGGCACCTTTTTTTTTTCTCTAATGAAATACGTACATTACATATTTACTTGTAGGAATTCTACAATAAAGGAATACAATTGTGTAATAAGACAATTCTTATATCTTTTGGATAGTATTAAATATTTAAAAAATATAAGTAGCGTAATTACCGTACAATTGAGATTTCTAATAGATCTAGTCTGAACGAGTATGGTGGCATTCACGTCGTTTATGGATTCGGGTAACCACTTAGCACTAGGTGACCCGTGAGCACGTCCACCCATCTAACCAAAAAATGGAATAGAAAGCCTGAAAATTTATCAGCCTTATAATAGCTTATTGAAACCCATAGCAAGCGTCTTACCGCAAATGCTTTTATTTAATTCCGCACATTCTGAAAATAAATGTCGGAATTTTTTCTGAAACGTTTTTATTGTCTATATCGTTGACTTTAAGTAATTGGAAGTGTAATTGGTGAAAACAGCCACCCACTTTGAGACAAGGACTCAATTGCTGAATTCAGCTTATAAGGACCCGAACGTATGACTATAGCTACGCGTTAGTAGTAGGCAAGATGTTAACACGTACCCCTGAGGTCCTACAATACGTCTTATCACGATTTATCGTCCTGTTTTGATCATATTTTCAATGATTAATTATTTTTTTACTATTGACTGAATCGGTGGTGGAGTGGTTAGTGCCTATGACTATTCGATTCACACATCGGGAATTCTTTCTGGTGGTAGGACCTCTTGTGAGTCCGCGCGGGTAGGTACCACCACCCTGTCTATTTCTGCCGTGAAGCAATAATGCGTTTTGGTTTGAAGGGTAGGTCAGCTGTCGTTACTACACTTGAGACCTTAGAACTTATATCTCAAGGTGTGTGGCGCATTTGCGTTGTAGATGTCTATGGCTCCAGTAACCACTTAACACCAGGTGGGCTGTGAGCTCGTCCACCCATCTAAGTAATAAAAAAAAACATTCTCGTGATGAATAGGTTTGTTTGCTATTTGTCTGCTTGTTTATTATCTATATATATTTATTTAAACGTAGGGAATACGACCGTACATGATTCGATCTCGGTATTTATAAATTAAAAAAATAATTATGTTCGAAATATCCTGTACGTCCGCGCTTCGTTCGTCGCATTTCACTGAAATTTTGTTATATTTTATACTATATATATTATACATCAACAACAGAAACTAGGTGGTCCATATCGTTATAAGTAAGCTGGTAAATGATACTCTAAGGAATCGTTTGAAATTGTCTCGTCATCGCTTTTGTAGTATCGCACTGCTCGCCGGCGGAGCAGAGTTCCTCTATACGACCACCTTTGCGTTCATTCTCAGTTTCCAGAAATCTTATTTTGCCATATACCATCGGACTTAAAATGAATTATCGGACTTAGAATGAATTTTCCTCCTGGGTTTTTATTTATTGCCTAGCTGAACCGGCAGACTTCGTAGTGCCTCAATCGATGAATAAAAAACCTAAACTTTTGTACAAAATAAACTTAAAACAAACAAAAGGAATCCGTCCGACGGGGGACACATCAAAGGGAAAATAAAATTGTTATTTTTATTTAATTCCGAGCATTTTCATAATTATCTTCCTTTTAAACCTTCACTGGACTTCCACACATAATTCAAGACCAAAATTAGCCAAATCGGTCCAGCCGTTCTCGAGTTTTGGTGAAACTAACGAACAGCAATTCATTTATATATATATAGATTGCTGAGGTGGGTGGACGACCACACGGCCCTTCTGGTGTTAAGCGCTTACCGAGCCCATAAACATCTACAACGTAAATGCCGCCACCTACCTTGAAATATAAGTTCTAAAGCAGTATAGTTACAACCGCTGCCCCACCCTTCTAACCGAAACGCATTACTGCTTCACGGCAGAAATAGGCAGGGTGCGGGTCCCACCTGTGCGGACTCACAAGAAGTTCTATCACCAGTAGTGATACTTCAACAGCTTATTCTTCGCTGAGCCATATGTCCATCTTCGAACGACCTTTGAGGAGAGTCCTCAATGGTAGGCAGCAACTTGGCTGTGACTTTAACATTGCTGATCACTAGCCATCAAATATGCCATATGCTAGTTTATTATACATGCTTTTTATTGCCTTTATAGGCAGACGATCATACGGCCCACTTGATGGTGAGTGGTTACCGTTGCCCATGGACGTCAGCAATGCCAGGGAGAGAGATAAGCCGCTGCCTACCGATGCTAGTTTAATCGATAAAAGAGTTGCATGGGTGGCTGAATTGAATCTATATTTTATTTTTATTGCTTTGATTGGTGCACGAGCTCTCGGCCTACTTGGTTTTAAGTGCTCACCGGAGCCCATAGACGTCAACAAAGTAAATGCCGCCGCTCACCTTGAGACATGAGTTCTAACTCTCAGTATTTATAGTACAACGGCTTGCCTACCTTTCAAGCCAAAACGCATTACTGCTTCACGGCAAAAATAGGCAGTTCCCGCCCGTGCGGGCTCATAAGATGCTCTACCACCAATAATGAAGTCAATTAAATATAATAGTCGTAAAAATAATTGTTTAAAGGGTATTAAAAAATAAATAGTAATTAAAAAAAACGCTTTTGTACCTAACAGAAGTAAAAAAACAGGTAATAACTTTCTACAAGCCCAAAAAATTTTTTGAATGAAAAATAATATCTTTAATGAATACGTGAAGCAAAAACTTTTTATCCCTTTTTACGAAAATTGCGCGGACGGAGGAGTATGAAATTTTCCACACTTATAGGTAATACAGAGAAGGAGTGCAGAATGTTAATATTTTTTTAAATTATGCATAAAACTACATTAAATTGATAAAAAAAATCATTACACACACTACCATGTATTTGACACACACACACACAGGCATACTATTTGCTTATTGTCAAACTTTTCTTATTGCTTATATTCTGTGGTCAAATTGAAAACAGATTGAATATTGTTTGTCTTATAATACCTTTTGTCTTTAATGTAGTCTTGGTGAAATCTGTGATTATAGAAGTCTATTAGTCTTTGACCATGGAATCATAATAGTGCACAAACCTATAATTTCAATTAATTATAGTCGAATTTCGACCACCAGGGGACCACTAGTTTTCGTAAAAGTGTATAGGGTCCTAGATGTCAATTATAATAAATATTTTATTGACATATATTGGTAAGAATAAAGCCATTCTAAAATATCTTAAAGGCACTGCACTTATTCTTTACTTTAAAATGATAATTTTTTTAATCACTCCTTTTTTTTAATATTTTGTATTTTTTAGTTCAGCTAGCTAAACTAAACTATTATTTATTTTTTCTTTTTAGTATTTAACGATAAAAATTACACACTAAACAGGTTATTAGGTGGTTTTTTGATTTATTTCGTAATCTAACCATTTCAATTATTACATTTTTTTTTATTGCTTAGATGGGTGGAAGAGCTCACAGCCCACTTGATGTTAAGTGGTTACTGGAGCCCATAGACATTTACGACGTAAATGCGCCACCCACCTTGAGATATAAGTTCTAAGGTCTCAGTATAGTTACAACGGCCGCCCCACCCTTCAAACTGAAACGCATCACTGCTTCACGGCGCTGAGTAGTGGTACCTACCCGTGCGAACTCACAAGAGGTCCTACCACCAGTATGAGACAAGTTCTTCTATCCGATGATAGGTTCTCTGACTAGATATCCAAGAAAGATAGCGGGCGCGCACACGCATTAGTAGTCGTCACAAGACACTACCGTCCTCTAACTGTCATTGATTCTGAAGATCCTGTTTAGGATAATCGCAAAATTAAATTCAATTATTGTACTGTTATCGGTCTTTGATAAGTGCGCGAAATTTCAATATAATCCGACGCTTTACAGTCGGTAAAAAAAACATAGCAAGCCAATGAAAACGTGTTAAAAAGGGGTTTGAAACGAATAGCGGAAATGAAAACACTGAAGAGTCCTACGTCCTGCTGTTACTAAAATTTTCCCCGCAATTAAATAGAACAATCACGAAACGCACGAGTGTCTGAATGATACAATGATATAAATAATTTACGTAATGGCATGTTACAAAAAATATATGTATTTAAATAATACTCAGAAAATTGCAATTTTTAAAAAAAAATAAGAGCTAAATGCAATCGTTGTTCTGTAGATAACTGTAATGTTATCAATGTTCGAATATCGTCACTGACCTCTGACCGTATGCTGACCTTGTTTCTTTAACGTGCATTTATCTTAATTTTGATGACTTCTTATTTTTTGAATTAACCATTTTTTAAATTTCAATTTCATAGAAACGATTTTCTGAGACCTAATTATTGATTACACTGCATTCAATATATACTTTTTATTCGCTTGGGTGGGCTAGACTAGTCAACGGTTGGTCTGATTTTAAGGGGTTTTACAGGGACTTGGTTACTCTTCGATATTGGAGTGAAGTGTTCGTAGCTGCATTTTCTTGGGCTATCGCTCGCTGAAGCCGGAATGAGGGAATTTATTTACGGAAATATAGGTTAACCATTGTGTCAATCGGGGTGCGACCCACTGCGCACACACATGATTAAAAGACGTTTGGTAGTAATTGTTAGGATATCAATACACAGGAGCTTGGCGAGTATAAGACTAGTATTCATTGTTCGAGGAGTCAGGGATCGTGTGCCTGCCAAACAAAGGTCCTTTTTAACCGACTTGAAAAAGGGACCTTCCCAATTCGATTGTATTTTTTGTGTGTTACCTCAGAACTTTATTCTAGACTAATCGCTTTTGATGATCTATGGTCGGTCTCATTTAAAATTTATCAAAATATGATCAGTAGGTTTTAAGTTATCCTTAACAGTGTAAACAATGCATTGGTTTTGCCTATATTGATTATTATATTCTTTCATTTTATTTCTCTCTCATCTCATTGTATTTTGTTGAAGGCGGTTTTTTTTTAAATCAAATCTGGTATTATGGTAATTTGTAAACAGTTTATGACGAAGCCCGAATATGAATATGAATAAACCGTTTTAGTTTGTCCTTGTGGTTAGTTATAAAATGTAAAATTGATTTGTTGCTATACTGTTTAGAGCCAAGCACGTTAACTTAACAAGCAATTTAAAAGCAATTGGTCCCAACAACGAACACTAGAAGGAAAAATAAAAATATTACACATAGGGCACCTTTAACGGTAGGCAGCGGCTTGGCTCTGCCCCAGGCAATGCTGAAGTCCATGGGCGACGGTAACCACTCACCATCAGGTGGGCCGTATGCTCGTCTGCCTACACGGGCAATAAAAGAAACCTCCGTATGCTATAATTTAAAAATAGTGTTATATTATATCAAAATGATGTCTGATGGAATTATAATATATAACAAAATACGTAAAAGGTTATATTTAAATACATATATTAATCATGTATGAACGATCAAGATTAGCTAGCGATTTACAAAATAATAAAGTGGACTTACGTTTAGGGCACAGGGCGGTTTTTTAGGGATGCGCCGAATTTGGCGCGCTACAAATTTAATAATTTTAGAGAACAAAAAAAAAGAAATAATTATGATACGTCAATATATATATATATTTTCAAATACACGTTACGTATCGTTCGTTGTAAGTTGCAAGCCAATGGAAAAGGACACCTGCGTTTCCTGTTCCAAGAAATAGTGTGCGGCGCGATAACGTTTAGCTGCTAAGTTAGGTTTAAGCTTGTTTCATTCGACGATAGACGCTGCATCGAGACGGTTCCATACAAGCTGCACCAGACTTGTGTGGAACCGTCGTCGATGGAAAAAATAATTTTGAAACAACAATTATAATTTTTTCAATTTAATTTTCTTATTTCGAAATATATTTTTTTTAAATCTACGTCGTTTCATCCGTTTACTGTCAGCTACAAATCTGCTTCGGTTCAGTCGATTTTATAGGTTATTGGCGGTTCGGTAAGGTTCTTTTTTAATTTTACCGATCCTATTCTAAAAATTTTAGAATATTTTTAGCACAGTTTTATTAATGTATTGTTTTTTTAATTTAATTTTTCTTTTTGCCCCCAGGATGTCATCACCCGAACATGTGTCGCGGGTTCGCCGGCTCTACAAATTGATCTTCCGGGTTCACCGGGGCTTGCCGCCCGAACTCCGTGTCCTGGGAGACAACTACGCCAGGGACGAGTTCAAGCGACACAAAAAATGTAATAAGGACGAGGCTAAGATTTTTCTCAACGAATGGACGGTAAGTTCAAAGGTCACACTTAATGTTTAGTTGTACAGAATGTTTGTAATGTTTGTCATGTGCTTCACGGTGCTCCAAAATTTCTTGATGATTTTATGTAGTTAGTTAATTTTGTATCTAGTCGTAGAATACGAAAGTTTCTATAGATAGGGCTAAGTTGTTTAATCTCAAATTTTTGCCTGGACTTTGTACGCACCAATGAGCCTATATATGCTCCAATGATTTTTTTAGTTTTTGCACACAAGAACGCAGTTTTAATTCACGCGCCAGTAAATTGATCATGCATTACTTACTGTTCATAGTACCGAGAGGGTATGCGGATAATAAAGCCACCGTTGTATCAATCGAGTATTTATTTTTATAGAAATTCGTACATTCTTAGGTCATCCGTAGTCTTGACGCGGCAAAAACACTGCTTAAAGACAGAATTTATTTAAAAAAACTCACAGTCAGTCTGAGTCTAGATGGTAACTGCAGTATAACAACTCAGAATGTTCTTAAAAAAAACTCACAGACAGTCAGTCTGAGTCTAGATCGTAACTGCACAATAACAACTCAGAATGCTCTAAAAAAACTAACACACGTTCAGTCTGAGTCTAGATCGTAACTGCAGAATAACAACTCAGAATGTTCTAAAAAGAAACTCACAGACAGTCAGTCTGAGTCCAGATCGTAACTGCAGTATAACAACTCAGAATGTTCTAAAAAAAAACTCACACACAGTCAGTCTGAGTCTAGATCGTAACTGCTGTATAACAACTCAGAATGTTCTAAAAAAAACACACACACAGTCAGTCTGAGTCTAGATCGTAACTGCAGTATAACAACTCAGAATGCTCTAAAAAGAAACTCACAGACAGTCAGTCTGAGTCTAGATCGTAACTGCAGTATAACAAGTAACAACTCAGAATGTTCTAAATTCGTTCATATCATTCAACAAAAAAGCATTCATTGCGACTGATAAGAGAGTACCCGTAAATTAGACTAAGAAAACAGTGGACACATTATTGCAGTATAAAGAATTTTTCAATGAATCTATATCTATACTCTATACTAATATTATAAAGAGGAAAGATTTGTTTGTTTGTTTGTTTCGAATAGGCTCCGAAACTACTGGACCGATTTGAAAAATTCTTTTTCCATTAGAAGCCGACATTGTCCCTGATGAACATAGGCTACTTTTTTTTTTTTTTTATTTTTTTTTTTTGGTTTCATGTGTGTTTTAATGTTTCCGAAGCGAAGCGAGGGCGGGTCGCTAGTTCGTTATAAGTTATTAAGATTTACAGTTGAGGAAAATTCCAAAATACTTATCAGACGATTGTGTATTAAAACTGCAAAAACACATTCACTTGATGCGGACGCCGCGCCGGTACCTGGACGGCGATTGTTTTTGTTGTTGAAGTGACATTTGCTCATCAACCGTAATCTGCTTTTATCAATTTTAAAATAGAATAAAACGCACATACATAAAACGGCTGACATTTAGGTGGAACGTTATCCAACGTAATGAAATTCGCATGCGCATTGTTTTTTTTTTTTTGTAACGCATTTATATTTACTATTTGTCCCGCAGTAGTCGAAATTCGACTATAATTAATTGAAATTATAAGTTTGAAACGTTATTATGCTTCTATTGTCAAAGACTATTATACTTCTATAATCACAGATTTCGCCAAGACTACACTACAGACAAATAAAAAATGTTAACCTATTCTCAATTTGATCACAGACTAACAGAGCAACAAAAGTTTGACAGTATACATACAGTATTCATATGCGTGTGTGTCAAATATATGGTAGTGTGTGTAACGTTTTTTTTATTGATTTAATGTATTATTAATGCAATATTTAAAAAAAAATTACCATTCAGCACTCCTTCGCTATATTATCTGTAAGTGTGGGAAATTTCATACTCCTTAGTCCGCGCAATTTTCGTAATAAGGGGTACAAAGTTTTTACTTCACGTATTAATATATAGATAATATTAATACGTGAAGCAAAAACTTTGTACCTCTTTTTACGAAAATTGCGCGGACGGAGGAGTATGAAATTTTCCACACTTATAGAGAATATAAAGAAGAAGTGCACAATGCTAATATTTTTTTAAAATAATGCATAAAAGATACATTAAATCAATAAAGAAAACATTACACACACTACATCCCATGTATTTGACGCAACACGCATGCATACCTACTATTTATTGTCAAACTTTTGTTCTTGACGTCTGTTGTCAAATTGAGAATAGATTAAATATTGTTTGTCTTTGTTAATATTTTTTATAGTGTAGTTTTGGCGAAATACAATCATAATAATGTACAAACTTACAATTCCAATTAATTATAGACGAATTTCGACTACTGCGGGACCACTAGTATAGATTTATTACGTAATACAGAAATATAATTTGGTATGTAACAGATTTGATTATAATAAAACCCATTGCGATTTAGTTTAGTTATATTCTTTTTACTGTTAATTTGCTATTGTTTTATTGTTAATAATATAAGTTATTTCTGCTATATCGTGCTCTCGTTTTTCTGTTCTTTTTTTTATATTGTCTGCCTCTGTTTCATTTTATTTTATTTGCGATTGTAATGAATGTTTCTTTTCTCATTTAAGTAGCTATAGCCTGCGAATTCGTTAACCTTTATGATTATTCTAAAACCGCTAAATATGCTTCATGAACATCACCGTAGCCCGTCCAAATCGATCATACGCACCCTTCAATACATTGCCATTGTCGATTATAAATCAAATTAGATTATTATTATTTTTCTCACTACTTAATCAGTGCATGTGCTTGTCTGTCCAATCGTCTGAATTCGTTATATATTTATGTCGAAATATTAAATGCACATTAACTTACTGCTTAGAACGAGTGATGTAATTTTGCCAATTTACTCGATTTGTATCGCTTTCTCGCTCGTAAAAGATCTGCTTAGGTCTGCTAGAACACAATATCATAACTATGTACTTTCGCAGTGCGAATACATTCTGCGGGTTTATTTATTATTTTTTATTGCTTGTATGGGTGGACGAGCTCACAGCCTACCTGGTGTTAAGTGGTTACCGGAGCCTATAGACATATACAACGTAAATGCGCCACCCACCTTGAGATATAAGTTCTAAGATCTCAGTATAGTTATAACGACTGCCCGCCCTTCAAACCGAAACGCATTACTGCTTCACGGCAGAAATAGGGAGGGTGGTAGTACCCACCCGCGCGGACTCACAAGAGGTCCTACCACAAGTAAAGACTAAATAAAATAAATTGCGTCAACCAGGATTTTTGGAGCCTGTGACTCCGAAAACAGCTTTATATCAGGCGGGCCGTCAGTTCAATTGTCTATGCTATAAACAAAAAAAATACATTACGAATTTAGTCGGATACAAATTATTTTCAACAAAACTTTCTCCTGAGACTTTCGCATAAGAATGATGTCATACATAATTATTGCGACTCGAGAATGAATATTGTTTTGCATATATTTTGTGAGATTCAGCATTTGGAGTCCTTCCCATGACTGTAATTAAATACCTTGGACTTTTGCCCACACGTGTAGAGCCAGCGTGACGTACTATCGCGAGAAAAACGCTGACGCTCATTGTTTTGTTATACTGCACTTATGCGCAGTATAATCGTCCCCGACTCGGGATACAAATGCTAGTCGAGAACATTACTTGTCAGCACATTTCACGACCAACGGATCTCGGTGTGTGGCAATATGGAATTCAAAACAATACTCCGATAAATGAAAACATTGAAACGTGATGTTAGTCAGTTTATTTTTTGTTTTGTCATAGGACTACGCCATTAACCTTGCCAAGCAGATGAAGCCGCTGCACCAAGCCAAGAACAAAATGGTCGGTGAGTACTTAGATCCGAGCCTTCTAGACCACATGAGCGATGAACAGATTGTTCAGTTGTACGAACTCCATAAGGCGGCGTCATCGGAGCCTGATAAGGAGTCATCGGAATCTAGTTTCCATGGCGACGGCGCGCAGCATGTGCCGTCGCGTTGAAGGCTCTGCTTCGTTTCCCGTACAACTCACGATCCAACGCGCTGCAACAACCCAGCGCTGGCGACGCTTCAAAGGTCTCGCCTTTAAGTTTTCACCGTTTTTTTTGTTACTATGGCGGATTTAATTTCAAAAAACATTTTTTTTTAATCATTTCTTTTTAAGCTGTCTTCGGGCACATTTAGTTATGTAGTTTCAACTAAGTTCTAAGGTCAATCCTATAAAAATGACCGTCTATTTCTATCTTTAACATGGGTTTCTATTTTACATTTCGCCGATACTGTAAGATGTAATATAAACTGTAAAATAACGTAACTTTGATATTTATGCGTACCCTCCCGAGAATGTTGTCAAGACTGAACCTGTTTTCTGACTGAAAATTTCTTTAACTAGTCCGTTTAGGCTTTTCCTAGCTATTCGTATACGCCTCTTAGGCATCCCCCAATATTTTGCAGTTTGTATTTAAGAAAACTTAAACAAAGGCTGGTCAGAATGCAGGTTTAAGTATTATTATTACGTAAAATCCTGTGCAGTGAGAAAATAGTTATCGAGTAGTTTTTACGACTTCTTCTCTACTTTTTTACTTCTCATATAGTTATTTTTTAAATATTTTCTTGTATTTTTTAACTGTCTATATTTACGAGTACTTTCGGAACAATCGCTAACTGTATTTACGATGTAAAGCAACATTCAGGTATCATTAATTACATAAATGAATGAAGGAGTTTCTGAAAACCCATCTATACAGAGTAACATTCATGTTTTATTTCGAACCCGTGTACCTTACGTAAATATAGGCCAGTTTCTTTTTTTATATATTTACTATTACTATTACGTCATTAGATAGACTTTAAACAATTCAGTAATATTTTTGTATTTCGGTATCATTCAAAAGGTGTCTGCAACATTAGCCAACTGTTTAACAGTCTTATTTCTTGAACCAAAGGATTTTTTTACCGTTCATTTGATGAACTGAAAACTATTTTGTCTCATATAATTCCCACGGAGCGTCGATATAAATCTAATGTTCGAATCTTAGGAGCATTGCAATTTTGTTGAAAAGTACGCCGATAGGAAAGAAATGTTCCTAAATGGGAAACCGTACATCCTATATAGGAAAACGCTTTCCTGTCTCGTAGGAAAAACGATGTCCTATTAGAAAGCGTAAAGCTAAAAGACTAAACCGATAAGTCTTTAGAGATTCAGGGGTAAATTAACACAACGAATCTTGCACGTTCGTTGCAACAAATGAGACTTGGACTAGCCGGGTTGTCATTCAAAACTGTAGGGTAGCTTCCACTGCGCAGATGTTAAAACACTGGTAGTGGAATCACAGAATAGAACACAGAATGTCGACTGGAAACAGGGCGGACAAAAATACTGTCAGCCCCGGCGTTACGGTCGGCCGAAGATTTCTTTATCTGTTCTGTGGTGATTTTTTAGAGACTTAATGACTACTAGCCATCATGTACCTTATAAGGTGTCTTGGGAGTGATCTACCGGACACCTGGGATCATCGTCAGATTTACACGACAGCAGCTAATTTTATTTTATTTAAGCAGTAACTTAAATATATTCACTTATAATGTATAATGCGTGGTCTTTGTCCCCGTGGTATCCTGAAAGCGTAACACTGTGATTTCAGAATTTCCGACAACACGTTACCAATGTGTATTATAAAGGCGATGGTTGCCGATGTTACTTAAGCTGATAAAATCGTGTGGTTTACTCATCTCCCTTAGACATTAAAATCCCTTTTAGAATTTGTTTACTTTCAGACCTTAATAAATGCACTCTGTAGCGGAACTGAAACTTTTTAATTTTATTATTTGACATTGTCTATTTCAATATAATATCTCTAAACAGTTGTTAGGCCCACCAGCGAAAAGTACCTATCTAGATTAGGAATACACCATAAAGTATATATTTATCGTAATTATCCATTTAGCAAAGACATATACATATATTTGAGATTATTACAAGTGCTACTACCGTACCTTCTTAAAATAGTGAATCATAATATATACTTTTGAGTATTGACAGAACGTGTCAATATCAATCGTACAGCAGTGCCTTTTAATATAGGCCTAGGAAATCGTTGACTAATTGATAATAATAATAATATGTATTATTTTGTACAAAACATATATTATTGAACAGTTATTAAATACAGATGTTTAAATAAAAATTCGGTCTTGTAAATAAACTTGTACAGTATTAGTTTATAACCCAAACAGCGCGACAGTACATATATTCCGTATTTACTTCGACTTAAGAATTAATCATGTTATAATATATTCATTCTGTATGATAAAAAAAAACCTTATATATTTTTATATTGATATGATTATAATAGTAGATTTTGTATAAATAATCAGCAGAACAGTAACATTCAGTAGTGAAAACCGAAATCAGCACTCTATATTTATAGTATGTACATATTATTTTAGACCACTTGTAAAGATTAATAAATAGCCTAATAGTATTTACTTATATGAAGATAACTTTTATGTAAAAACACCTGTAAAGTAAAATTGCATATAAAAATCAGTACTAAAATATTAGCAATATATTATTAATTATAAACGATATGTATCCGCGTAAATAGATTTATTTGTAAATTATTATCAGCCTAAATTACTTAGTAAATAAACTCGCATAACAACTGTTTAAAGGCATTTCCTAAAAAGTTTTCAATAGCTCTCTTAAATAGATGGCCGCTATCTTGAAAACAAATTAAAAATAATAATAGTATCTCCCATAAAAATAACGTTCAAGTAAACCACCAAACAGCTCCAAAGGTATACCATCTTCCTCATCACTTCATCTCACTGTTACGAAAATATCAAAACAGTTCAATCGTATACGATCTGACGAGAGCCACACAAAGGCCTGCATTCACGTTTTACATCTAGTTTTAGCTGCTATTACATCTAGACTAGAAGATTCTAGAATAGCGTACAGCATTATGCTGTCGATTCTTAGAGATCTCATTAAGTCTTCGTGTACATTACCATTCGATTTTCATCATATGTCTATAACGTCTGCAGTGCAGTATTGTAGGCATTAAGTGAAAACTTAAAGCCGAAAACTCACTAGCAGTTTCGGACGGTATGGTGATTTCGGCGGGGTTCTACGTGCACTTCTTTGATTCTTCACGAGTCATTGATGTACCCAGTGAACTATAAGTGGTTAGTCAGACGGTGATCTTTTTAACGAGTGTGATTCGCGTGCGGATCATACGTTGACCTGTGGTACGACTGTTGAGTCGTGTCTGAGTAAGAGGTCGGAGAAGACGGATTGCACCTTAACCCAAGCATTTGGGTTGAGGTTACAGGAAGATTCAATACCACCAGCAAAGTACCTATTATATGTAGCAGTATTTAATATCGCATAGATATTAAATACTGAACCAGAGTCCTCTCGTAAATTAGACGACTTTGGCGATTTTTTCGTATTTTTTCGAAGTTTATTAGTTAATGCCTTTACAAAGGGTGTTTTCTAATGTTCGAATAAATTTCAAATTCCGATGTATCTCTTTGCACATATAAAACATTTCGTTCATTAATACCGTAATACTATTTGGATTCTTGTAATTTTGAATAATCATAATTTCTTCTGTATCGCTCATTCACAAGTATGATACATCATAGCGCACACATGTATCATATTTGTTTCTGATGTTATATTTTATGTGCAAAGTATCGAATACGCACCTTAGATTTGAACTAAAATATATTTCGACGCTCCGATTTCTTAGTTTTAAGCTGTGTGGTCTATTCAAAGACATTAAATATCCACTTTCAGTGTTAAATGTACTACATATTAATCTACATACGTGCGCAATTAGATGTACCTAGTTAGGTGGGATATGTAATTCGATAACATTTAACTGTAGTTTTAAACTATATTGTGGTTAGAATGCAACCTTCGTAATTCGCTCATATAATAGAAACATTCAATACTCAACGTACCTACTATATACTATACGTGCCATCGAAAAATAAACGAGTCAGTGAAAGTAAGTATACACATTCGGCCTTTTGTAACAGACCGATCGAAACGGTAAGGATGTTATTAAGAGATGCGGAGTAATGACGGCATTGATGACGTATTGTATACGTATATGGTTTAATTTTTTTTTTCAATCGTGAACTATTCCTTCTCCCCTCATATTGTAAAGATTACGAAATTTTGTTAGTACTCATTGATATAAATAGTTCCGGAATCTCCCCTTTGTTTAACAGTGTTGGTGTTAACTGTTGAGAGTTTGTTACAACGTTACGTTACGTTTTTTTTTTTTTTTTACGAAAATGACGTGTTGCCTTGTATTCGTTGATATTGTAAATGTTTATATCTTCCACCACCAAGAATTCACACAGTCAGTCTTGACCAGCAGTCGGCACCGCAAACTGAAACACTAAAGGCGTACAAATGTTTAAATTTAAATTTCTTCTCCTTCTGTACCTCCCGTGCGGTTCGAATGGTAAAAACGATTTTCTAATATTAAAAACACATTCGGGATTCCACGCTCCGTCAGTGAACACATACATAAAATCATCGCGCGTTCATTGTGATTCTTACACGACATGCAGTAGACTGTAAACTTAGAATAAGCGTTAAAGTTTCAAAATTCTATCGTAAGTGTTGTATAGTGTTTAATGCTTAATAGATGCTGCTATACTCTTACTTATTTGCGATTTATTAGTTAAGGAACGTAGAACCTATGTCTGTTTCGGGTTAGATGTAATTGTTAGACTACGGTGGCGTCGTCCGGGAAAATTTATTTGTAAGGAAATTTCAGGTAAAATTTTAACGTAAGCTTAATTCTTATAACTTTGTTTCTATACTATTAACAGTGAGTTAATTTAACCTTGCTAATTTAAACACACACATTAACTATAAATTCGAAATTTCATACGGATAAGCACAAATCGAGAACATTTTAGATTTGTTAAAAAAGTATCAAGTTGTCCTGTGAGTCTCAAGTTGTTCGGTGATTGCTTAGTCTCTACACATCAATGATCACTTGATACTAGAAACGCCGTACGGTCATCTACCAATTTACAGAAATAAGAGAACATATTTAAAAAAAAAGTTGATCTTTTTAAAGAAAATAACCGTTATTACCATGTAAAATTAAGTTTAAATCACAAAATTTTAACGTACACTCTATGATTCAGACCACAAAATAAACGCCAACCATTAATAACGAACGTCATAGGAAACTCACAACTGTGGTCCTTGATCACGTATATTTGATTAATACAGATCTGTATGCAATATTAAAGTACTGACAACAAATACCAAGACGTGCGAGTTAGAAATTAGCTCACTGTGTAATTAATATCTTATACGGCACGCTTTTTTGTGGTGCAAAACAAACTGCACCTTTCTCGTCTGATATAGCAATAATAATCGTAAGTGTTCGATCGTTAAAATTATTGAAGTAGCATTGTGGGTGTGAGAATTGGGATTCAACATATTCATAGAAAATCAAATAATAAAATTGAAGTCATCCAAATCAATTCTCATTAAATTAAAGGAATTCAGTTATCAACAGGCAATGCGCCGTCGTGAACGGTATCTACAAATTATTTGGAATCTTATCCGCAGATGTAATGAGACTCGTTTGATTGTTTCGTAGTCGCCTACGTGTAGGAGAAAATATATATGACTAATTATTTCCTAATTAGATTGGAACCTTTGGAAAAATGCTCTCTAATCAAACTGAGAAATTGGATGAATACGTTATTCATTTGACTATTTCTATTAAAATTCACTGAACGAATTGAACACATTTCGCAATAGTGTAGGACGTCCGATTGCGACTTTAAAGATAAATCACTATTTATATTTTCTTTTGGATATTATGAATTATAAAGTCTAAGTCAAGTCGTGTTTTTAGTTCGCGTTCAAGCAAAACCGACGTGGTATTTGTGAGAGAGATACTCGTTACTACTATCTAAATAAATGAATGTTTAAACATCTAATATTGCTGTGTATATGGTTCGCAAGGGATTGTTTCTATCCGGACCGAAGTACCAGTTTATTTCTGATCTTCTTTTAAAGTATCTGTGGGTAGTCGTGTTACAAAATACTTAAAGACATCTTCAACCACAACTATGTTACAATATAGATGAAAAATTATATTGTTTTCTTTTTTGACTTTCAATATTGTATTCATCCCTGGGTACTATTTTGTTTTTATAATTATTATAATTTATATTGGAACATAGATGTGGCATAAAAAAAAGACCTATCAATTTAGTCTGGACATGGCAACCTACACATGTTTTAAAATGGTCAAAATGGTAACCATATTTAACATCTCAGAAATAATACTGACAGTGAGTAATATTCGACAGTGGGTTTAGTTGTAGGAGCGGGTTGTCTGGTACCATAACTTTCTCTGAATTTCGATGCGCTTGGAAAACAATATTTGATACGAAGATGAATATGATTAAAAAATCATAGTACTATTTACGCATCTAAATTAAGAGGAACATGCATTTCTTTTTCATGTTATTCAAACTACGAAATATTTTTTTTTTAGATTGAATAATAGAAAAAGTATCTCTTTGCAATTTTGAGGTTTGAAAAAGGTTTAATGTTTGAGGGGTATTATTGTTTTAGCGCGATCTAAAATCACATGAGTTGACTTTCTTTTTATAAAATCAATGCAATTTCTCAGTACCAAAAAAGATAGATTTATCACTGGTGTCTTTTTTTTGTTAACATTCAAATAATCAAAAGTCTTAATCAAATAAAACGATTCGGCCTAATAAATATTTTTAGTCACCATTTATTTATACATATTCATTTAGCATCTTTTACCGATATTGGTTGAAATAGATCATCGTTCGTATATCTCATTTCGAAAAACATTTGACCAAAGGTTGCTTTCTAATTATTTTGTTGGTAAAGCTTAAGATCAGTTCTGTCATACGACTCGTATCGTTATGACATGACTCACTCTCGTGGTATTGAAAATGAGGTCCGATTTACGAGAGAAACACTTATTCGTCAGAAAAGAATTCGTCAAAAACCTTGATACTAGAACGCTCTCCAAACACGATAGAGATGTAGAACTTAAATTGTCTCCTGAATAACAAGTAGTGGCAACCGTCGAGATTTTCGATCGAGTCTTGCTCAGATCTTATTATTCGTGCTGTCCAGTAAAGAGATTCACTTGCGTCATCCAACTCGCACTTTGGAACAGTGTTACTTCTTATTCAGCAATAATTTGGTTAGCTTTTTATTCCTAAGCGTAGATCTTAGATCTAGATTTCATATAGTTCGGAAACACTATTATTATGTACGTTTACTTCTTTAGGAATAGATTTTTCGTAATTTGGCAATACTATATAGCTTAACTACCCACTTCTCGATGGATCTTGATATAGCTTGTCTCCGCATCGATGTGTTTTAGTAATATATTTTTTTCATAATTGTTAGATTTAGCCGTTTATGAAGTTAATATATGTAAATGAATAGAAGTTTCATTTACTTGAGATAGGTCATATTACCAACTAAATGACAGGATGTTATGCGGAAACTTCGTTGGAATAAAAATAAGGATAACCCGTTTATGTAGGCGTGGTAGATGTCGCATTAATTTTTAAGAATGTTGTTATTTCTATTAGATGATTGAATGTCTTGTTACTTCTATTAAATACTTTATTCCATTGTTACATATTAGTTACGTTTCCCGATGCGTTTAAATATAAGAAAAAAAAAATACGCGAGTTAATTGACTTGTTATTTCGAAATCAGTTAAATTTGTCGTTGAAATTATTAGATTCCTTCACGTTGGGAAATTGTACGGTTATTCCGTTTTGGATGTTCGTGTTTGTTGGCAGTGTTCAATATATTTGTTTCTACTTAAATTGATACGGGACTTAGTTAACTGTTGTGGAGTCGTGTTGTAGTTGTGTTTATTGTTGTGCGATCGTTAACGGAACAAAACCGGGCGTGTCCCTATTCAAAGATATATTTTTCTACTGTCGCGTTTAACTATAAATTTTAATTTGGTCGTTCATAATAATCACGGTGTTTCGATAGCAGTAGGCAGCGGCTTGGCTCTGCTCCTGGCATTGCTGAAGTCCATGGGCGACGGTAACCACTTACCATCAGGTGGGCCGTACGCTCGTCTGCCTACATGTGCCATAAAAAAAATTATTGATGTTGTCTTGGAGCAGTTGATCGTTGTTATAAGTGGATACGTCTAGTTTTGTTCTAACCGATCGATCTAGTTACGTTGTGAATGAAATTTTAAACGATCGTTAGTTGTTAATGAACATTGTTATCGACGTTGTCAGGTTTATGCGCCGTAATAAATTTAAGTTATATAAGTTTTAGGATAAGCGTTGTATATATTCCGATGGTCGTCATACCAATCGGCAACGAGCATACATGCAATAAATAGTTAAAGATTTGATGCGTGTACTATGGATGCCCATAGTGCTACTTAATTTAAGAAACTTATTTAGAATAGCCTGAAGCTAGATGTGCTGTATGAAAAACTCTAAAGTTACGGTTACATTGTTCGTGTAGTTAATGAACAATTTTACTAATACTAATATTCAACAGGCTAAAGACATGATATCACCGTGGAATACATTTAATCCAATTTCTCGAGTTATGACCATTTTGCAGCTGAAATATCTGGTTGCTTATTTTGCGAAATTATTGTCAAGATCCTATCTATTCCATCGAAAATATTGAAATCGAACATACTGCCAGACTTTAGGCTTTCATACAGCATATTGTAATTGTTTAGATAATTGAGTGTTGTTAGCCTTTAAGAACTCTTACCTCACTAGTTATGGTTTTAAATAAGAAAAGATCATAATTATATGAAACTACTTACCTAGCATGGATACTTACTTCCAATTTAACGCGTAAGTTAAGCTTTGATGAACACCACTATTTAGGTTAAAAATAACTCCCATTAAAATCATCAAAATCTTATTATGGTCTTTAACGTATAAGTACAATCAAATTATTTTTCATTCGAATATCAAGTGTCTTCCCAGAGAAATATCTCTCGATTATTGCGGAATATATTTTTAAATCTCTCTTCAATCGTTTTAGTTACACGTGTAGTATTTCATTACGGGTCCCCTTCTAATTAATCGAAATTACTTATTCCTAATAACAGTACGAACTGGTGGTAGGGTGTCTTGTAAGCCCGCGCGGGTAGGTACCACCATCCTGCTCGTTTTGCCGGACGCAGTAACGCTTTCCGGCAAAAAGAGTAGGACAGCCGTTAGACTATACAACCGAGACTTAGACCTCATGTCTCGAGCTGGGTGGCGGCATTCACGTAGTGATGTCCACGAGCTCCGCTAAAGCACTTAACATCAGGCGCGTTGTGAGCTCGTTCCCCCATTAACGCAATAAAAAAGGGATTTTCTATGAACCACATCACACGATTTCTCAATTCAAATTGATTAATTGTCTTATATGTTAGTTAACCTTTTGACGTTCTTCCTCTTATACTTAAGTGTGTTCAAGTTGACGGGATAAGACAGTCCCTTCAAATTGCCTTCTATTAATACCTCATGAAGAGATATATAAAGAGATCTATTTAACGTTATAAAAAATATCCAACGGGATGACATTAACACCTCTGCAGTAGTTGGCGATAATTAAAGATTTATATTGACGTAATTTTATGATATCTGTATTTATAACATCAACGATGCAGATAACGAGATAAAAGCTTTCACATCCGTTTAAAATTTGGCGTTCATTTGGTTAACTGACTTTTGAGTATTAATTGTGTAAACGATCATCACAATTTTTTACCTATTGGATTATTATTTTTTAACTAATTAAAACTAAACTTTTGGTAAGCTAAGTTCATGATAATTATACTTTAACGTAACCTGAGCACCTCATAATTATTTTTAATTTCAATTAGTACTAGTATAGGATAATTAGATTTATAATTTGCATAATCCCGGTGGCGACTACGCCATTCGGTTACGAGCATACACGCAATAATAGTTAAAAAATACATTCCCATGAGCTGCGATCATCGCAGTCCCATGGTTGATTCTTATTTGGCTTTAGATTTAATCGATGTGTTAGAAGTTATTAATTGTTAAGTGTAAGACGAGATTCGTTTTAGGATTGATTTTCTGTGATATAGCTTTCTATTTTACAATCTAGAATTTTTATTATCTTCGGTGAATTAACTTTCTTTTATATAATTCGTTTAGGGTGTTCATTTTGTGTATCGCATTTTCATTAAAGTTTAGAGTTAATTTGAGAACATTTACTTTTGGAGGCAGGCGCGTTCTTAGTTCAACTTTCGTGGTATCCAATAGTTTAAATCTTGAATTCTTAATTTCATTTTCAATTCATATAAATTTATAGAAATAGTCCCCGTATGATTGGTCTGATTTTATCGTCTCACACTTTAATATATAGTTTAGGGAAGTAAATGCGTCGGTAGATGTTGGTTTATTGCTATGTATTATATGTTGTCGAAAGAATAATGCTGCCTTTTATATGAGACTATGTTAGAAATACACGTAAGAGTCTATTGATATATATATTATATAATAAAAGATATATACGATTTCACCGTGATGCCACTACCGCGACACAGCCTCCTTAGATATTAAGTAAATGTCTAAAATTAAATTGATGTTGTAACGTGTGTCTTGATGTGTCTTGTAGTATATAGGTTAGATTTGTGTCGCAGTGTAACCATTAGTTATTAAGTTAATAGTTGGGCCTATAGATGGGAAAATCGCGATCGATGTCACCATCATCTTTGGATGTTCTAAATTTTATATAATGTAGATGTTTAATTAGTTTTTGGGATGTTTTTTTTTTGTTGGTCATACTTCGGAAACGGGGTTCTAGTTGAATTTCCAAAGTTTACAGTTTCATGGCACTACTAGATTTCGTAGGTGTTTTAATATTAGAATGAATAACGTGACTATATGATCTTTCCGCGTTTAATATCTATTCTGTAGAGCTTGACTTGTTTGTTGTTACCATTGTGGGCAGACGAGCACACGGCCTACCTGATGGTAAATGGTTACCTTCGTTCATCGACATCAGCACTGCCATTAGTAAAGCTAAGCCGCTCGCTGCCCATTGAAATTTACGCGTTACCAATCTACAATCATCACGAATGAGTGCATAATAATATATAATAATATAAACTTTCGTTCCGCCTTTCGCCTCAACAACAACTTTTACTGTTTCATAATAAAATGCATAATATATTTTTTTTTATTATATTATTATCATCATTTTACTACGCGCATCACAAATTATTAGGTTAGTTTATGTATTAGATGTTGGAAGTAGAAAACTTTGTATATATCCGATGGTGGAGCAAACCATTCGGCCAACGAGCATGTATGCAATAAATAGCTTAGTTTAACATTATTATGTGCTATGGTTACCCATAGTGCAGCTTAGGGTTACTTTTTACTGTGTTTAATATAAATTGACGACAAGTCGAGTTATTGATATAAGTTAGTGTGTTAGTTAATTTCTCTTCTCTAACGTAGGACTGCGTGACGACACCTCCGATAGGGATACGATATTACCGTGTTTCTATTCAAAGTCGGATTTGAAGAATTTGCATTAGAAACAGTATGTTATATTGTCCCTAAATTACTACTTTTCCAGTATCCCTTTGTCACATGTGACTGCTTTCCGCGCACTAAATATAATCTCTTTCGTAATGTGTAATTCGTTGTTGTCATCCACACATCTAAGCTGGACGTATTCTCGTCACATCCGACCTGGTGGCGTTCGAAATTATTTAACATAAAATTAAAAAGACATACATCACGCCGTTTCGTCTTCACGTCCCGTCCTACGTTATTGAACAGAATATGAATGTCAGACGCAGCATAATATAAGGTTATTCGTATCACATAAGTACCTCAGAAATATAATAAGCCGAAAAATGATATACCTCAAACCGCGTCACAACCTCATTAGTTGTAATTTTTAGGCTTGATAAGTGTTTTAATATAGTAAGGTGGTTGGTTAGTTTTGCCATTAATTAAATCACCGAAGTGCTATGTGCATGCAGGATATCTAATTTTGCATCAATCCTCAATGTGGCCTGAGAAACTATTTATTTATTTATTTGTTTATTAAGTAGTGAATTTTTTTATTTATTTAAAGAGGAACTGGTAATTATGTTTAGTTATTATATTTAAATGTTACCAAATTTTTCAACAATTTCTCCCCTTACAATTAGTTTTAAAACCCTAGTGTAATTTGTAGTATATAAGCTATAATATATAAAAATGCAGATGAGAGAAAAATAGATAAGTAAAATCGTGTACGTAATCTAAATAAAAAGTTAAAAATTCAGAAAAGCAAAAAAAAATATATAAAAAATCGTAAAAACAAAAAAAAAATATAGATTTAATTTGGTAGTTTTAACAAGAGTCCTGTTATTGAGGCATCCGTATCTTGAGTTCTGCAAGACTTTATTCTAACCATATGATAGCCAATTAAGCTTGGGATCGCTTTGACATTTGCTGTATGCGTTTAGGACGGTAGACAAATCAATAATATACTCAATTAATTCAGCACAACCTGATTAATGTTTTCCACAAAATATACTTCATGTTGCTTGCTCAAGGTACCTCAGTGCGAATGCCTCAGTAACAGAAATTCTTTTGGGTAGTTTCGTTAGTAAAATTTCGCAGTTTCATCGAAATGTGAGATTGCAACGCACGGAAGTAAGGCAAATAGCTTTTAGTATACCCATATACGTTTAAAATTTATTTTTACTATAAAATAAAAAGAATAAATAAAAAAAAAATTTAAAAGAATATAAAGTAAAAAAAAATCTAAATAATATTACTAAAAGAAAAGAAAAAATATTAAAATAAAATAAAGTAAAAAAAAAAAACAAAAAAGAAAAAAATGTTAAAAAAAAGTAGTTTTAGTATGTTTAGTACTTAGTGTTTAGTAGTAGTGTTTGATGTTGATGTCATTAACTTAAGAACTTAACTTGTTAGGGAGCATCGTATACAAAGAGAAACATCCAATCCAATAATGACTATAGTCTTTTTTGTTGTAAAAACACCCAGATATCGTTTCGACGGCCGAATATTTCACAATGGCCGGTACTTTTGCCCACCAATGCTTCCTTACAAGTAGTTCTAGTGATAATTTCGCAAATTATGTCGTAATATAACATAGTTCATAGTGATTGGTCTTATCGATAAGAAGCGGGATATAAAAAAAAAGAAGTAAAGAAGTACTCTATTAGTTGTTAAGCGGGCAAAATTTATTTTAGTAATAATAGTAAATTAAAAGCGAAAAAAAAATAAAAATTAAAAGGAAACGCGAAAAAAAATTAAAAAGGGAAAAAATTAAAAAAAAATTATAAAGGGAAAAATAAAAAAAAAATTATAAAGGGAAAAATTAAAAAAAAAAATTAGATTTAAAAATAGTCGATAGGTTTCGGTAACTCTGTCGCGAGACATCTGTTAGTGGGGCGTGTAAAGAGAGAGATACAATTAATTTCAACTAAACTTTCAATATAGTCTATAGTCGTCTGTTGTTACTACAACTGTAAAATAGGAATTTGGCAAGTAATTAATAAAGGGTAAGAAACATTTCTAATTAATATAATTGTGCCTCACTAAGAGAGGTTCTTGAGATAGTTCGGTAATTATATTTGAAGATAAACAGAAGAAGCAGTTAAATGTCATTTCGTCGTATAATCTTAAGAATATAGTAAGTGGGCTAAACGGAGCATTCTGAACAATTTATGACAGATTCGTACATAATGATTTCATCATGTTTTTTTATTATTTAATTAATGACGGAAAAAATTGCATAAAAACAAAAAAATATATAGTTATAAGCTGTTTTGAAGTTACGTGTCGCGTTTAGAATTAATTGTACTTCAGGAAGTCTAGTTTGTACTTAAGAATGGCAAAATAATATGTAAATTAGTATATAAAAAAAAACAAAAAAATAAAAAAAAAATTAAAAATAAAAACGATAAAAAAAACATTAAAATTAAAAATGAAAACAATAAAAAAAAACATTAAAATTAACAAAAAACGAAAAAAAAAACAGCTTAGGGATAATTTAATGCATAGCTTTTGATTTTATTTAAGTAAGATCCGTGAGGCCTTTAAGTAAATAGTTGAAAATAACCTCTTTTAGATCAAATCGACCTAATGAAGAATTCGAAATCGTTCACATTAATATGAAAAACACACATTTTTCAAATACCCTCAGGCTTGCGGCTGGACTCTTGTATTTTTATTATCACCTGTGTGGTTCCCGGGTAAGAATAGGACCACTCCATCTCATCCCGTGGATGTCGTAAGAGGCGACTAAGGGAATAAATGTTAATGAGCATCTAAGTCAGGTGGGAGGATCCTTGAGTGCTGGGTCCGAGTAGTTCAGTACCACCGTCTTACTCTTGTATTGCGACACACAATCTTGTGTTCTCGCAGGTAATATAAGGTAAGATATCTACTAAACGACGTGCACTCGAGGTATTAAAACTTTTACCTCAAAGGGCGATGCGTCTGTCTTCATTTCATTATGATGTTTTTTTTTTATTTAATTTTTTAAAGACGCATTCTAGAACATAACGATCTGTTCTACGCACGCCACCGATTTTTTATGTTTGTTGTTTGTTTTACGGGGGATTACGAGTGTTCAGAAGAAGAATAAATCTCCTTCTGTGGGAACGGGGGACGGTTAGAAAGGTGGATGGTTTCTAGTTTAGTTGCGGGCCTGAGTTTTACTTCTGTCTATATGTTCAATTGTGTTTTGATTTTTGGTCTATTCGATTTATTGTTAAGATTTAATATAAGATTTAAGACACATAAAATATAAAAAAAGCATAAAATAGATGAAATTATTATCCATATTCCATAAAATTGCAATTAACATCAGTTGCGAAAACATCTTAAGGAGTTACTTTTTCTTTTTCTGTATGTTGTAAGGTTCTACGTGTAAGACTAGTTTATAAGGTACTTTCGGCTTTTCTACCTCATAATGATAAGTAAATTATAAAATTAATGATAATCACTGCCTCGTTCACGGCCCTTACGTTTTAGTCGGTTTCGGATTTTGAAGGACATACACCCGTTATTTTAAGATCGGATAGAGATATTAGCAATTAGATTAACGAACCGAATACCTCAAATTTTGCTTGCACTAGTGATACAGATTAGAGGTAGATAACCGTCGAAGTAAGGTGTAGCGATAAGCGTTTGTTGTGTGTTGTATGTTGGTTCTGGTATCGGAAATGTTAATATGGCGCATAGACTTAAGTGTTAAAATTGTTAAAATGTTGGTATATAACGTTGTTGACAGATGAGTGTTTTCGAATCGTTGGCTACGCGCTGTTCCTTCAATAATCTCTTTTCTAACTGATGTCTTCGATGGTTATTCCTCATTCGTTTCTAAATTAAAAATTGAAAAAAAAAAACAAAAAATTCCCTTAATCCGTTGATACTTGTTAAGTTTGTGCGCGTGCCATAGATTCCTTATCTCCGGTAATTATGTTAAAGTTGTAGTAGCATCGCTATACCCGACCGCGCTGTCCGATGCATCTGAAGTGTTTCGGGCTTTAAGCGGATTTAAAGTTCGAAACAGGTCGTTATATCGCGATCGGTCCGGTATGTATGCTAACGTGTCACGCACTGTGTCAGGTTGTGGAGTGTCGGGTGAACTTTTCTGGAGTTTTAATAGTTTAATACGGATCCATTTTAATAGCACTCCTGATTCGAAGTCAATTTGTATGTATTTTCTTTAACTAGACTATCGAATATAATCGTTTTTTTTAAAAAGATATTTGTCGGTTTTCTTGACCTCATTAACTTCAATATCGTCATCACCGAAAACTTTAGACTCCGTTAGACTTCAGCGCTCCGATTATGTTCTCACTAAATGACGTGGCACAGTGAGTGTTAATCTGTTATACGGTAATCGTTTTTGATTGATTTAACATACACCGTTTGAAATCCACGAAATAAGGTTTTCTTGTAATTCTAGTTTAATAGTTTCCACTCCTGCATCCGATTTATATGTACTTACGTTAGTTAGTTTTGTGACATTTCATTCAGGTGATCTTCAATCCTGTTTCAATTAACCAATTCGTTCTCGATAATGCCGTCATTACTTTACGTATCTTAATTTCAACCCATAAATAATATGGGTGAAGTGCATTTGGCGGAGGAAGTTAAGCTTCCGAATGTTGTCATCTTGGTATTGTCGTAATCTGAGACGATGCAGAAGTTCGATATGCAAATGAGCGACGGAGAGAGTTGAATAAGCTCGACCGGACCGGCACCTCCGTTACGATAAAGATATTACTGCCGGTTGGATGCGGTGATAGTATACCATCTTAAATGGCCGGAATTGTTGGTCTGTCTGTTCTTATCACGGCCCGTGAATGTTGTACCTGGGACGTTAAATCTTGAACGGTTACGAGGTGGTAGGGCGTTTGATGAAGGACCCGATCGGGTGGGTAGCACTGTCCGAGCCCTAGCCCTCCGATACAGGCTTGTGTTGGTGAGCATTGGGATTCGGTTGCATGCGCATCATGGACAAGGACATATTAACCATGATTCATACATCAAGGACCGCCCGTCTCAGTCCTAAGTAAAGAGCGAATAGCTCGTTTTGTAAGATCAATCCAATATGACTCTCATATTGTGACGGTATGATAACTCAGGAGAATGTAAACATCTAATCGACTTAGAGTAAAAATGTAATAATTTTTACAAGGTCAATAGGAAGTGAGTATGTAGGAGGCCTCTGTGAGTCCAGACGGTCTAAAAGAGTTTTTAACAACTTATGAAGTAGGAACGTTGACTCGTAAATTTTTCGATGGCTTCTTCAATATTTGTGCAGTCTTAATATTACTTGTATTCATCCAGTACTAGTAGTTGTAAGGTGTTAGATTTAAAAAAGAAAAAAAAACTGTAGTTTTTATAAACTGTCATTTTTTTGCATTCTGTGTAAATAATTATCGTTTTCGGTACTTTATACAAACGTATTTTGTAAAACGATGGATTTATACAGTTTTTATTCTATATAAGTCATTTTTATTATTATAATTTACGGTTTTCATTACCTAGTAATCATGTTTCTCATTTTAACTATATTGATTTTATATTTTTTGTGTCTGATTGAGCGTCTGTTACATCGAAGAGTATATTGTAATCGTTTTCGAGAGATACTGATCATGAAAATGATATAAAGAGCATTGTAATGAAACGCCCGTGTTCGCTGGGCTTGGGAGACGGATCGGCGCTTCAATCAGATATTCGTAAGGTTTTTCATTTGTGTTTTTTATAATGTCTTTTTTAGTTTTTTTTAATATAAATACTTATCTTAATGTAACCACATTCATTAATCCATGTAAAGAACCTGTGCAAGAGAACGACCCGTGAATGAACACAGTACATATGAAATACTTATCAGTGTGTGTGTGTCTTTTTAACATCGATTCAATTTAAGAACGTAATCACATTAAAAAAAAAGAAGAAAAAAAACATCCTTGCCGAATTTTTCGTCACCGAAAAACATCGCGACAAGAGAAGCTTTGCACGCTCGAGAAGTTAATTGGAGATCATTTTTTTCGAAATAGTATTTCGTCTAAGAGCAGCATCGAACAGATTCAAAGTTAGAGATTACATCGAACGCTTCATCGAGTCTTAACAAAGTTTTGAAAGCACAATACACCGATAGTGTTTGGTTACGGCGTAAATATTGGCAAAGCGCATTTCGATTGAGGCAGGGTCGTTCGCTAGCGCAGTTCGTTTGTAATCTTTATAGTGTAAGCTGTTTATGGATATGCACAATATTGTATCGGTATTGCATTAATCAAACTAATACTGCTTTCATATGATAGGGCGATAGGGACTGTCAAGGATTCGGAATGGAGTCGTTTGGACATGGAAGGCATAACGGCGCGTCTATGAAAGCAGTTTAAATGTCTATTCAGTAAATAAATGTATGTTGTAGACTATTACTATATAATCGAGTGTCAGCTACCAGCACTCAGGCAAGTTAAACTGAGCGAACAATAAAAATATACGTATAAATTGAGATTGTATAAAAACATCTTGAATGTCTGCGGGCTCTCGTTTAACTGAATTTTGTAATGATTGCAATAAAATTGTCTCCGAAAGGAATAAAGAATGATAATTAAAAACAAAAGGATAATGTGATCAAAGGAATCTTATAAAGTTTGATTTAAAAAATAAAAAAAGATAAAAGGTAAATTTTACTAAAGCGTTTCTGGAGAGTGCTGGAGCTATTTATTATTAGTAATTACATATTTAACTTTGTCGTAAACTCTGAAATTGCATGTGGTAATATTAATCTTTCGGTGTCAACATTCATGTTTATAAATGTTTTTGCGTATCAACCAAAAAAAATAATAAAAAAACCAATGAAAATGTAAAATAAATGCGTTTTATTTCTCTTTAACAATATACAGGACCTAAACGTGCGTATATGTACCTTAAATATTACTTTAAAACAGGGAGATCGTTAAGGCAGGCCGAGCGTGATTAAAAATCATATTACAATCGAAGCACGCATCGCCTTAATTTTTACGATATTCTAATAAATACATACATTAAATGCTTTGAGTATTCTTTAATATTTGTGATGCAACAGTATTATAAAGCCAGCCTCTAACTCTCCTGTGAAATAGAACGTCTGGTTCGGAACAACTATATTAAACTATGATACAAGCTCAGTGCTATATCAAAATATAAAGTGAAATACATAAATAAAATTAATAACATGCCAACTACCAAACGACAGTAATCGGTGATCACATCACATTGTATCGTCAACAGCTTGAGTCGATCCTCAAAGAAAATTTCCAATGAATTTCATTTATATTTTACGCACTTTTTTAAACATACTATTATTAGATTATAGAAACAGAGTTATCAGCAACATGCTTCATCAAAAAGTACAATACTTACTTTTAGCTACAAGCGTCGTCATCAGTAACCTATAGGTCCACGCAAATAGCAATGCATTCTCAAATGTCTCAATGTTACATGTTTCATCTCAAAGCCTGGGACAGCGAGGATCATAATTCAACTGTTCCAAACCGGAAGGCATTACGGCTTCATTAAAATAAGCCTGGTGGTCGGACCTAGTTCTCAGAAGATCCCCTACCACTGATAGAAGGGTTGTTGTCCTAATAACTTTAACTTAGGTCGATCATACTCGACTTCATGATACAAGACATCGACATTCACCATTCGTAGGTATACGAAGGTAACGCAGGAACGATACTTCGCGACACCACAGTCCCTTATTATGATAGTCGCACGCCTGACTCCGATTCAGAACGCATCCTCAAGGATCCCACTGATTCAGTTTCAATATTGTTGGACGCTACTAGTAAAGAGGTACTGGCTAGAATCAGGTATAGCATAGGTCGCTAATCTTCACGGATGTCTACTGACACTCAGTCGTGTGTTCAGTGCGAGTTTTTTAACGTTGTCGATAGCGTAAAAGTTAACTCAATTTTGTATGGAGTTGGAACATTTGCCAACGTTTGCCGCTAGGGGCGCTGTTCCATCTGCATACTATTAACTTTTACGGTATCGAGAACGTTAAAAAACTCACACTAAGCACACTGAGCACCAGCTGGATCTTCCAGTATATCGCGATTCCAAACGCGTTTCATGAAGCAGCTGTCTTGAGCTCTCATACATTTTTTTTTATTGCCCTTGTAGGCAGACGAGCACACGAGGCCCATCTGATGGTGAGTGGTTACCGTCGCCCATGGACTTAAGCAATGCCAGGAGAAGAGCCAAGCCGCTGCCTACCGCTGAATATTCTCCACAAGCCTCGTTTGAAGAAGGACATGTCATAGCGCTCGGGAAACACCGTGGAGTAGAGCTCATTCCATAGCCGGATGGTACGTGGCAAAAAAGACCTCTGGAAATGCACTGTGGATGACCGCATTGGCTCCAGGCAGTATGAACTCTACTCCGATGGCGGGCAATGCGATGGTAAAAACGAGATGACGGTATGATCTCGAACAATTCCTCAGAGCACTCCCCATGGAACATACGGTAAAAAATACAGAGGGAACCGAAGTCCCTCCGCAGACCCAGAGGTTCCAAACGATCCGTGACAATGGAGACGTTGGTGCAGTTTTAGTAGCCCGCTATCCTACCCTTATCTAAGCCCTTGAATTATTCACGCAAGCTGGACATGACTCTGAGCCAATCAATAATACCATCATACCAAAATAAAACTCGCGATGTGTAGAGTTTTTCTAAACAGTAACATTATCGTATCAAAATCATAATTCATAAATAAATTCTCATTCCGAAGGCTGTGGTGAATTTTCGCCATGGCATTCAAAATGTTAAATCCGTAGTTGGCAGAGTCAGAAGTCAGTTCTGACGACTTCGGGTTGTATGAAGTCATAAACTTTAACTATAAACGTAATTAATTTACAATTGCTAAAATACAACAGGTTGTTAAAACATATACATAAACATACAACATACCTGTCATCACTGAAATACATTCCAAAATACCTTTGTGATGGACCATTAACTTAGGTGTAAATAAAATTAATTACAACAACGTTTAGTCTATAGCTAACTTAATGGTACTTAGCACCAAGATCTAGAAAGTTCTACATTCGCTAAAAATATGACGTTCGCTTAGAACAAACGCCGCCATGTTTAAAACATAATAAGCGCGACGATTGTACGAGCTGAGAGCGTATTCACTACGAATAAAAGTTGGAATAAGTTTCGTTTTATCTCACGGTTGGTACCACTGGCAAATTCGCCAAAAGCATTCAACTTATTATCGGCGCGCAATGTACATCGAACGCTTCCGAAATATACCGTCGCATAGTTTTTCATTGAGCGTCTTTCGTTGTGTTGCTAGCACATCAGAGCGTTTTTCAGCCACTGAAATAAATAACATAATTAATTGTGAAGTCAGAAACATTATACAGGGTGTATCATTAAATAAATAATTTAAACCAATATAATTAATTGTGAAGTCAGAAACATTATATAGGGTGTTCGTTAAGTTCACACAATTGAATTTAATGCGATCAATTTAAGTGTCATATCAAAATCCATAATGTAGAATCGTAACAATCCGTAATCCGGACTGAGTAAAATAAATAAATAAAGGTTCAATTACCTCTGAAAGATTTAGTTGCACAGCATCGGAACCGGGGCGACGGCCGTCGTTTGTGTAAAATAATTCTGGAAAATTCGATAGGCAGAGTCTTAATATTATGGAAGCGATATTATTGTTACTGCTGTTGATAGGAAAAATGACCTATTGTAAAAGGAATAGCGGACGAGTGCTTACAAAACTGAATTTATGTTTGTTTGTGTTCGTCCGATTGAGTAAAAGCTTTATAATTTTCTGTTGGTTTTACATGAAAGAGTAGACATCTATCTGTCTTCGCAAACATTAGTAGCATATGATATATCTATAATAAATAATATAATATCAAGGGGTGAAAGGCCATTTGATTAAAGCGACATTTCGCTTTATAGACATTTATCTTTGGAATTAAAGGTCCGTTTTATTTGGTATTAGCATCACTAGCTCGATTTTTTTAATTGAATTTCAATTAAGTTCACTCCATTCAAAATAGTGAAGATTGTTTTTTTGTGCTATGATATTTTTTCCAATTTTAAACTTTAAATGGCTCTCCTGTACATACAAATATATCACAAGGTAAAAAAAAAGTACTGGTTTCTTAAAACCGAAGCGGTTATGATCTCATCTGCATCTGTACAAGTGAGTAAATACTAACCAAACACCCTGTGCAAGTGCATGACGGCGGACACGAAATCCCCGAAACGCAGCATCCCATCTTTCCTCATATACCGGAACACCAATAACGATATGACTCGTTCCGGTACAATGAAGCCGACGTCTTTCAGAGCGTCCCGCAAGCGCTCCACCCTCAGTACCCCCATCTTCTCACGGGCGTGAGTCTTGAACACGAGCTGCAGATGCTTGAGGCTGCAGATCAGATCCTTGAAGTCGGACAAGCATATCCGACCCGTGCCTTTCTTCTGTATTATACATTTGGTTAAGAAAATTTTGTATGAACCATATTAGTATTCAAGTTCAGAGCATTGTCAAATACTTATTGAGGCACATAATCATCATAAAGTCCATGCTGTCACACGCCTTGAAACATGACGTTTCAATTTCAATTTCAATTGTATCCTATAATTGCCCCACCCTTCAAACCGGACCGCAAGACTAAGAGAGATGCTGGTATAAGAATCATAAGTCAAGATCTATTGAAGTAACTTTAGGAGTATTTCATAAATAAACATTAGTGGAATACACAAGTCGATTGATGAACAGTTTAACCAACGCCCGCACACATCTATATATGTAAAAATCAATTGCTGTTCGTTAGTCTCGCTAAAACTCGAGAACGGCTGGACCGATTTGGGTAATTTTGGTCTTGAATTATTTGTGGAAGTCCAGAGACGGTTTAAAAGGTAGAAAAATATGAAAATGCTCGGAATCAAATAAAAAAAAAACGGTGCGTGTACTATGTACGCGCGTAAGAAGCTATATTTTATTTTTATTAAATTTATTTCTTTTTTATTTATTTAAATTTTAATCAATTTGAAAAAAAATCGATTAAACAACATCCTCAAACACGCATATTGGACATCCCTTTTCTTGACATCGTATAAATTCAGTAATTCTCAGTACTGTTCAGAAAGTTCACCTGCGGCTATATTCAGACTCGCCAAGTTATTGTAAGGGTCGTATTGTAATGAGCGATTTAGTGGGCAACTTGTGTCACGGTGCGCGCGCATCGTAAAATTTCACTCTTATCAATTTTTCATAACGCGCCTAAAGAAGTATAACTTCAATAACAATTTTGTTTTTCCTTTGATGTGTCCCTCGTCGGACGCGGATTCCTTTTGTTTGTTTTAAGTTTATTTTATACAAAAGTTTAGGTCTTTTATTTATCGATTGAGGCACTACGAAGTCTGCCGGGTTAGCTAGTTCATAACATATGTTAGAGAATTGATGTTAAGTCAAACTTTTATGTGAAGGATACATCCATAGACAGAACGATCTGTCGGCACGTGTCTATGGACACGCAACTCTTGATGTAATCGTTCGGGAGGCACGCGTCCAGTAGCTCTTGCAGCTCGAATATATCTATGGTTCTGTGTTCGTCGGCCAGCTGAAGAAACAAGGTCTCGTATTGGAAAAATCCGTTCGAATCGGATCCCGGAGGAGCTTTGACTAAGGCAGCTTTCGTCATCTGGGGCGGGTCGTCCAGTACTTTCATTTTAAGTGGTTTGTTCGAATAGATCCTTAGCGTGAACTGCGCTTCTTCTCGGGGCTCAAAGGTCGTTGGCATTATGAGGTACGCTCCCGATTCTAACTGACACCTGGGGAGTTATAACCATAAAACTTATTGCAATTATTATTTTTATTGTTTTAGATGGGTTGACGACCTGCCTGGTGTTAAGGGGTTACCGGAGCCCATAGACATCTACAACGCAAATGCCGCCACCCACCTTGAGACATGAGCTCTAAGTCTCAGTATAGTTACAACGGCTGCCCCACCCTTCATACCGAAACGCATTACTGCTTCACGGCAGAAATAGGCGGGGTGGTAGTACCTACATGTGCGGCGTGCAGGCTCACAAGAGGTCCTACCACCAGTTGCGATACGACAGCGATAGCATATATTTGTTTTACCATAATACTTCCTTGTTTTTTTTATACAAAGGGGGCATTGCGCAAAAAAAATCCGATAGATTACATTTTACTTTGGTAATTTTAATATCAATAATCTTTTTTTTCTTTTATTGAATCCAAGACTTCGTCCTTACACTCCTGAAGAGAAAGTTATTAAATTAAGAATCGTTTTGAAGTAAAACGTGTTCAAGATTGTCGGTGAATTGAGAAGTCTCCGCGTGAAGTAAACTTCAGCTTTCAGTCGAATTTAAAAACTAAAATATTATACAACAATCCAAAAAAAATCTATCTAATGACAAAATTGAACATGGCACAGCAATACAAATAAAATCCTGCCTGGAACGTAAAAGTAGATTTAATAAAGTTCATTTTTTCAAACTACCCACCTCTGGCTGACTTGTCTGCTATTAGTGTACTGCGAGTTGATCGTGCTTTTGATCCTCTTGAAAAACATTTGGTTGGCGGTCTCGGTAAGAAACTTTGGCATTTTATAAACGCTGAATCCAATTACTTTAGGCTCCATTATGCTGTGTTGGTTCAGAGATATAATCACAGTGTCTGGCTCGTTCAACATGATTTGAACTTGGGGATTCGTGTGGAAGAAATCTGTCGATAATGGAATTGCATTTTTATTTTTATGAGGAAACGGGCTCGCGGCGTACGGGGTGCTGAGTGACTACTGGTGTCCGTGGACATCATAGCCTGAATGCCGTCCGTCTTGAGACAAGAGGTCTTAGTTAGACTTGTATTGTATAATAGCTATTCTTATGGCAACGAATGACTGCTTCGCAGTAGAAATAAGCTAGACTGTGGTACCAGACCGTGTAAGCTCACATTACGCCCAGTACGAGGATTTTATAGGATAGGGACAAATTTAAACGAAGAAGCAGTGAATTAGGTTTGATAAAACATTACGAGTTTAATTTTTATAATAAGATTCCATCATTGTGGAATTTTATTCATGAGTAGACTTAAGTATGTATTTCAAAGGAGTAATTGGTATTTGCCTGCGGTATCCAAACACCGACAAAGCGGCATCAACAAAACCGGTAACAAAGGTAACTAATTAAGGTGACGTTTACAATGCGTTCATGTACTTTTTACTGGTGGTAGGACCTCTTGTGAGTCTGCGCGGGTAGGTACCACCACCCTGCCTATATCTGCCGTGAAGCAGTAATGTGTTTCGGTTTGTGCAGGGTGGGGCAGGCGTTGTAACTGTACTTGAGATCTTAGAACTCATATCTCAAAGTGGGAGGCGCATTTACGTTGTAGATGTCTATGGGCTCCAGTAACCACTTAACACCAGGTGGGCTGTGAGCTCGTCTACCCATCTAAGCAATAAAAAAAATGTACACTTCTAGTGAAATGAATAAATTATATTTCTAGTACTCACTGACGTAATTCCGACATCCTCCAGCAGATACGCCCCTCTTCCAGCCGCCTTGGTGCATCTTCATCTGCCACTTCTGTTTCTCGGACAGCGAAAGCTCCGCTCGGCTGGTCTCCGTGTCCAAGTGCACCATCTCGATCCGGGGGAAGAGGCGCTGGAAGTCACTGAACAGCATCCAGACGCCTTTAGACGCGGTCATCAGTCTGTCTCTCTCGTACTGCGGAATCGTTTTCCATCTGAAATTGAAATGTAGAATGTTTGAAATCTGTCACTTGTGTTTCTCGATCAATGTTCTCTAGATGAATATATAGACACACTAAACTTATTAATTACACGGGTCAACACCAAATTTGACTTTGATTGCAAAGCATAAAATTTCGATATTTTAGATCGTAATTAGACGAAACAAAAAATACATGGCATAAAACAGTTTGCTTTTGAACTTCAATAAATTGACCACATATGAAACGAAATGCATTAGCATCGTATTTACACTTTCGTGACATTGTAAGTTTTTCTGGGCTTGTACAAAAAACCTGATCGTTGTTTATGACTCGAGTGCCATCTAGTGGCACTGTGTAAACGTAAACACTCCACTCTCATAGCACGGTGTTTTTGAAAGTATTAAAATTAATTAAAATTTATGAAAAAAATTAAAAATGAGAATCACAAAAACAAATTTTATAAACAAAAAAAGTTATTTTATTTTCGTTTTTGTGAATAATTAACCGGAAAAACCTAGTAGAAACGTTAGGACAAAGAACGAATTTTTTTTGTAGATTTGTGTTATTTGTGTGAAAGATAAATCAACCTAAATATCGACTGCAGCGCCATCTGCCGGGCTGATTTGTGCAAACGCATACAACAAAATTCATTCAAATCGGTCCAGCCGTTTAGGAGTTCAGTGACAAACACACGTACAGATGAAATATATATAATGATATGGTTTTATCAAGTCAGCTTAGCTGCATAAGAATATTCTCGATTGCTTATTTTGATAACAAAAACTAAGTACACATTAGACTTTATTAGAGACTTTATTAATTGATTAGTTTGATATAAAAAGCAGTTAACGATAAAACAGAAAAACTTTAATTATAGTTTCGTGTTTCCTTAACAATAAATTCTTTTTTTTTTCAAAGTGCGTTTCTTCACTACAAGCTGTGTACATTGAATTACTGAAATGTATTTTAAAAAAAAAAAATATTATGATTTAATTGTTCATAGAGTAATAGATCAATTTGTTATGTGGCTCAAAATTACAAAAATGATTAGATTGGCAATTGTTTGCACCCTTACGTGGAGAAACTGAGCTGAAATTTACCAGTTGCACTGTGGATCTAGTGACTTGAACTATGTACTTAGCAATTTATGGAGACTCGCGCAGACCCCCGGCAACGCCTGTGTGCGAAACCCATGAAGCGCTCCCTATATTTACAAATCTTCATGTTTCAATGTTTTTTTTTTTTTTTTGTTCATTATAACTTATTGTTTTGACGTAAATTTTGGGAAACTTGTACTTATATGTTTTGTTATTTACAAGGCATATGTTACACATATTGTAACTCTTTACATAACGATACTCCACTACCAAGAATACTTTGTTGTGCAAATGCAATTGTCAGTGGCGGCGCCCTTATAGTCTTGGCGTCTATGTGCACCGTACACTTCACACACTGGGACGGTGCAGCCCTGATTTTATGTACAAAGCTAAGATGTAAGAGCAAGTTTTTTACTGGTGGGAGGACCACTTGTGAGTCCGCGCGCGTAGGTACCACCACCCCGCCTATTTCTGTACGCTCCAGTAACCAATTAACACCAGGTGGACTGTGAGTTTGTCCACCCATGTAAGCAATAAAAAAAACAAAATGTGTGCAATTCACACGTGGTAGAAGTGAAACCTTCCAAAATTAAAATACAATTATCCTAAACGTCTTAAGTATATGTAAAATTTTGTCATTAGTAAATAATTGTAAGGTAGCGCCCTCTGTGAATTGATATTTTAATTTCACGTATAATCCTAAATTAAAATTCACTACAAGAGCTTTCATACACACGTTAGTATTAAAAAATCTCACAGATGGCGCTGTATTAAATAGTATGTATATTTCTGTCTCATTCTTTGCTGGCTTCATCCTACACATTTTTGTATTTGTGTCTCTTACCTGTCGTTTTTTCCGTTGCATCCGGTTTGAAATCACAACGATTCTAAAGAAGTTTTCACTTCAAAAAATAGAAAAAATAACTCACAAGGCCGTATCTAGTACAATGTGTGATATCGGCGTTTCCCCGTGGCCCAGGGGTCGCCGCAACCGAATCAAGTAGACGGGCTCGTTTGTTGTGTCGACCTGAAAAATGTTTATTACACTTCTTCTTAACCTTATCTTTACCAACCTTATCCCACTAAGTAGGGTCGGCACAACAAATTTTTCGTATCCATTCTCCTCTATCAGCCGTCATCTCAACACTCACTCCTCTTTCTATATATCGTCACTCACACACTAATAATGTACAATATACAACAGAACATTTCTTTATAGTGTTCACTCAATTATTGAAATACGGACGTATTTGTCGACAGATCAAGATTTACGTGTATTTCCGAATGTTGTCGGTGCAGTTTTAGTGTCCGTGACTATTGAGCGCGAGGGTCGTAGGTTCGATTCCACCACCCTGCCTATTTCTGCCGTGAAGCAGTAATGCGTTTCGGTTTGAAGGGTGGAGCAGCCGTTGTAACTATACTGAGACCTTAGCACTTATATCTCAAAGTGGTATTTACGGTTGTAGATGTCTATGGGCTCCAGTAATCACTTAAAACCAGGTGGGCAGTGAACTCGTCCACCCATCTCTAAGCAATAAAAAAAAGACAATATGTGATCTGGGCATCTCCAAACGTCTACTTATTTACTCATTGTATTTATTACATCATTAATCTTCCCCTCATTCACGAGAAACTCAAGAACAATATAAGCGTTTTTTCAATAAAATTGGAACTAAAAACTCATATTTCAAGATGTACATATTCACATTACATGAGTTTCGGTTACAGGCAAACACCAAATGACTCGTAATTTTGTGGTTTTTAATTATTAACAGTAGTAGATATTTTTAAAATATAACAATTTTTTTTACTAAGCCATTAATTATCCTTTATACCAATTGAATACATTACTTACTTTTTGTACATCATAAATCCTATAATTCATTTCTAATTCTAAGCTTGTCGCAGTTTTATCTTCAGCTGGCTGCAAAGTAAACAAAATGTTAATTTAACACGATTATAGATATAGCTAGTGATGTCTAGACACGTTTAAAACATTTAAAAAAAAAAGCGGGACGCACAGATTCAACGTGTTTGTGAGTTTGTGTTTTACATGACCTATGGGATTTTTACACGGTAACACTTTAATCGCGCGTCACATATTTTTTCTTTGCATTAAATTATTTGCAATAAACAAGTTATATAACATACTACCCGTACTCGCTCGCTTCCCTGCGCATTTAAAATTAACATTATTATTTATTGTCATTATTATTGTAGCCTATCCATTAAGTACATGTATTTTCTACACGGATACCAAGTTTCAAGTCAATTGGATGCATGGTTCAGTAGTTATAACGGAACATCCGTAAAAACCACTGTAGATTTATATATTAGTATAGCTTAATTAGTTAATTAATTACATATGGAATATAGATTTTTGAAACTAATAGTAACCTGCTATTTTAAATAAGAGAACCTATGTGCTCCGTGTCAACTTCGAAGGACTGCGTGATGATTTATTTAATACAACCAAGACTTTAACCTAAATTGTTGGGCAGCTATTTTCACTGTGTTCTAGGTGTCTGGTATTCGCTTGAAATATGTGCTCTTAATAACGTCTATCTATATAGAGACATTCAGTCGAAAGACTGGTGGCGTCTAGCGGATTTCCATAACCCTCACCAGGTCGTCGGACCACATTGTGGGAGGGAAGCCTATCCACGCTGCGTCTTCCGGTACGCGGTCGCCATTCGAGATTTTTTTTTCCTTCCTATGCTGATAGCCTTGAGAGGCTATATCAGCTTCTCCCACTGGCCCTAGCAAGAGACGTGCTTCGCAGAATCTACCACCGGATCGGAAACGCGACCCAATGAGAAGATCCGGCGAGAAACTCGGTGGGTTTTAGACCCAGTAACCGCCCTATCCACTGCCACATCTACCACGCAATCCTTTGGGTTATATCGGTTATCATATCCAGCGAATCTTCTCATATCTGCTAATAGTGACGTTTGTACGTTAATTAATAGTTAAGGTGAAATATCCATAGGTCTTTAACTATCAAATACACACCTAACACACTCTAACACCAAAAATATTAAGGTTCACAATAAACACGTGCATTTGAAAATGTGTATCATTTATAAATGAAATCCGGAACGAATCTTAAGGATCATAATAAAATATATTTCAGATTAAGTTTGTAGTACGCTGATCGTGAATTGTCCGGCTTCTTATGTCGGCAGAGATAAAAAGAATACAGATATAATAGTTACCGGTGGAAAGTAATGTGCGGTGACCACACTGCTCGTATCGAGTAGAGTTCTGAGAGCACTGCCGTCGGACAACTCTGGCATAACGATAGACTCCGTGATGCCGCCGGTGAGGTCTGCCAATCCGTCCAACAAACTACCATACTTTAACGCTTCGTATGAGCCGTGCAATCTGATTGATAGGAAACATTGTCATTGTTATTATCTATACTATCTATACTAATATTATAAAGAGGAAAGATTTGTTTGTTTGTTTCGAATAGGCTCCGAAACTACTGGACCGATTTGAAAAATTCTTTTTCCATTAGAAGCCGACATTGTCCCTGATGAACATAGGCTACTTTTTTTAATTTTTTATTTATTTTATTTTTTTGGTGTCATGTGTGTTTTAATGTTTCCGAAGCGAAGCGAGGGCGGGTCGCTAGTTATTTTTATAAAATCAAACCTGCAAAATTATAATTTCTGTAATTACTGGTGGTAGGACCTCTTGTGTGTCGGAATGGGTAGGTACCACCACCCTGCCTATTTCTGCCGCGAAGGAGTAATGCGTTCCGGTTTGAAGGGCAAGGCAGCCGTTGTAACTACACTCAGACTTTAGAACTTATATCTTAAGGTGGGTGGCGCATTTACCTTGTAGATGTCTATGGGCTGTAGTAACCACTTAATACCAGGCGGGCTATGAGCTCGTCCACCAATCTAAGTAATAAAAAAAACGATGACATATAGCACCGCAATCTCTTAATACTATGACATTCGAAATGGTGATATAAAACTTGAACATCAAATTAGAAGTTTAGTTAAGTACTGGGACGAATTTTATGTAATTCATAACAAATATCACACTGCCTTAGAAGCAATTCTTTGATTTAATGTCCGAGGTTAAATGCTGTATGCAATTGTTCCGCTGAATCCTAACCGATAACACATACGTCATCGCTTGTGTCTAGTTTACAATTCAGGTTGATCATTACTAATGCTGAGACGAAACCCGTCATCTTCTCGGCATCCGGATCGTATACTATAGGGTATACTTCGGTCAAAACTCAATAGAAGAGCAATTGTACGTTTATTTATTTGAACGACTGAAAATACCAGAACAAATAGAAATAGTAACATTTTACTTTGCGTATTTTAGAAGTTGAAAGTTTATTCATCTGATACAATTTTGCATATTTATTAAGTGCGTTTCCAAAGACCTTCGCTGGCACTTACCGTCCGGATTTGTAATGAACTTCCCTCCAGGGTGTTTCCCGAACGCTATGATATGTCCTGTTTCAAACGAGGCTTGCGAAGATTACTTAATGGTAAGCGGCGGCTTGGCTCTGCCCCTGGCATTGCTGACGTCTATGAGCAACGGTAACCACTTACCATGAGGTGGGCCGTATGCTCGTCTGCCTAAAAAAGCAGTAAAGAAAAAAAGGAAAGAAAAAAAAGGGGTTACTAAATCCATGCGGGTACGAGTGGGATTACTAACAACTTGAATGCTCATATATGTCAAATTGATAAAATATTATTGGTTATGGTATTGGTTATGGATGGTTAGGGCAGTCGTTGTACAATACATTAGTATCTTAGAAATCAAGGCCCACGGCGAATCGTGATATCTACGGGCTCCAGTGACTAATAAGCCCCAGGTGGACAGTGAGATAGTTTACCCATCGCTGCTATAGATAAATAAGAACTTACTTGGCGTAGGCTTTTTCTAGGAGAGCTGGCCAAAGCTGATCCGTTTGACTGGTCTGTAAGAAAGCCAGTTTCCCATTCACAGTCGGGAGGCGGTCATCTACAAGGACTTCTAGCCACTGACCGCACCACCACAGTCGAAACCTGAATACGGATTACTATTACGCTGAATACGTATATTTTCACTGTCTGATAAACCAACTGACAAAAGCGGTGTTACTGGCCCTTTCAATATTAGTAACGAACTTTGAGTATTCAGAGCTGGTGTTCGTAGTTTCATTCTCATTTCCGTCGTGGCCTAAAGGAAAAGACGTCCGGTGCATTCGTGTTGAGCGATGCACCAGTGTTCGAATCCCAGGCGGATACCAATTTTTCTAATGAAATACGTACACAACAAATGTTCACGATTGACTTCCACGGTGAAGGAATACCATCGTGTAATAAAAATCAAAGCCGCAAAATTATAATTTGCGTAATTACCGGTGATAGGACCTAGAACCTCTTGTGAGTCCGCGCAGGTAGGTACCACCCTGCTTATATCTGCCGTGAAGCAGTAATGCGTTTCGGTTTGAAGGGTAGGGCAGTTGTTGTAACTATACTGAGACCTTAGAGCTTATATCTCAAGGTGGGTGGCGCATTTACGTTGTAGATGTCTATGGGCTCCAGTAACCACTTAACACCAAGTGAGCTGTGAGATCGTCCACCCAACAAAAAAAAAAACGGTCGTCCGGCAAATTGTAACTTGTCCCATTAGTCAATTATTGCAGTGTCAAACCCGTGTTCTAATTGTAGCTCAGGCCGCGTTAGCTGAAGCCGTAAGCAATGTACGTAGATACATCGCACATACGGTGCGATAACGTCACTTAAGCAAATTATGTAATTTTTCATGAGAAACGTTGGAAAATTCAACATTTTATTACATAATTCTTTTAGAGTTCTGCTAGACTATAGATATAAAATAATATTTAAACTACAAGTTTAAACTCCATCGGCAAAAGCAAACATCTCAAATCAAATCAAATCAAATCAAAAAATTTTTATTCAACATAAATGAAAGTACATACTTGTTGAACGTCAAAAGAACTACCGCCAATTCACAAGAACTAGCCTCCGTCCTGAGAAGAATTGGCAAGAAACTCAGCGGGCATGTTTTTTTTTTTTTTTTAATAAGCATTTATTATTTATAAATTTTTTAATATTACATTATTTTTTTTAATATGAGTTTTTTACAATGAGTATTATATCTCTCTCGTCTCACTAACTAATAACTATTAAAAAATGTTTTTACTCATACCCAGTTCAGTGTTGACAAAAACGAGCATAAGTGACTTTATAGCACCGTATGTGCGGGCATATATTTCGAATTTTTACTTCTGTTTAGCTTTCGACTATTAATTTTTTTTTTTCAAGTTTGAATGATGTGCCTATGTTTCAAAGCTCTCTTCATCTTATACCTTTTACGAGCAATTCTTGTATATATATAATCTGAATCTCGGAAACGGCTCCAACGATTTTCATAAAATTTAGTATACACGGGGATTTGGGGGGCAATAAATCGATCTAGCTACGATTTATTTTCAGAAAATGTTGTTTTATTCGTGTTTTCAATAATCAACTCTTCCCGACATCTATTGGCGAATAATAATACTATTTTTCATAATTGAGTCATCATCTAGATGATGACTCAATGATGAAACATATGATGATGTCATGTAATTATAATGTATACAAATTGTAACGAGTTTTCTTGAGTATTTCTGTACCTGAATACGCCTGCGTATGATGTATCCATGCGCTGATCTGCCGGAACCACTCGGTAGAAGAGACCTTTGCACAGGTACAATACCCCGAGGCACGAGACCAGCCATTTGTCTCCTGAAACAAACGCATTTGCTTACAGAAATCGCTTTAATTAATATCGTTCATAAGTTTTTTTTGGTCTATTTCGTGGTGACTCAACTGTCCCTAGACTGGGTTTATAAAAAGAAAATAATCACAACTTCGTAACGTTAATATCTTTTAAAGCATTTCGTTCGAATGTTTCTGCATCTGATGTTAAGCGTTAGCATTTTGAGTGTAAAATAAAGTTTGCTTTCCGAATACCATGATATTTTCAATAAAACAGAGAAGATTCTGTAGAGAATCTGATTCTAAAATCGAATCCTACAGACTGTGACTGTCTGAATAGCGTACATAGGCGCCTAAGAATCGTAAAGTCGCTTAAAGATTGCGTAAGATACAGACTTGACGTCAGAAAACGTCGAAAGGCGACACTCCAGTCCCAAACGACAGTATTCATACGAACGCGGACGAACGCAAGTGCTCAAATATTATTTCAGTGCTGAAGCAAATATTAGAGTGATTTAAATTTCAACAACATAAAAGTCAAACGGTTGTAATGTAAAAATAACGTTATTCTCATAAATATTACGATTGCCTTTTCTTGATTCGAACTACGTGGCGTATGTACGTGATGGATTGAAAATGTAGCCTGTCCGTTCTAGTGTATTCAGTTACATAAAGAGTTCGCGAGGTATTTAACATACTTAATAATTATTAATAATAAGCTATTTGAAAACACGAAAATCTTGTACACAGTTGAGTCGCTTGAGCTTAAGCGAAGCCTTTTTATTTTGGTTTGGTTTGAGTGTAGTTAATAAGCTCAGTGTTATTAATCCCACCTTAAATAAATCTGTCATTTCTATAATTTTTGCTTGTCTCATTTTGTTGGCTTATCTATTGATCCTAATGAAGTCCACGGTTACACTTTCTATAGTAGTCAGTAGGTCTGTGTCTATGAAAATATTTTCTATATCGAATTTCAGTGAACTTGTTCTTTTCTATTTTTTGTTTACGGTACATGACCCATGAGAAAATCATAGCGCAAGGGAAATTGAATGTGGATCGTTGATTTTTTAATTATTATTTTCATATCAGATCATCTTTTTTAATTAGGTGAATTAGTTGAACTGAGTTAATGATAGGATGTTTTGTGAGTCCGCGCGTGAAGGTACTACCACCCTGAGTATTTCGTGAAGCAGTAATGCGTTTCGGATTGCGGGGTAGGGCAGCCGTCGTATGGTTAAAACTGATACTTTAGAACGAATGTCTCTAGGTGGGCGGCGGCATTTACGTCGTAGATGTCTATGGGTTCCGGTAACTACTTAACACCAGGTGGGCTGTGAGCTCGTCCAAACATCTACGCAATAAAAAAAAGTAAAATACGTATTTTTCAACATGCTACAACAAAAAAAATCAATAAACAAGACAAAAACAAATCTCCTCGGCGGGATCGAACCCTCGCGCGTCACAGGCGAGCATACTGACCCACTGTGCTACCGAAGATTGTTCTGAAATTCATTAAAGTCAAGATCACTTGAATCTAGATTTCGACAATTTCCAATTACAAAATGCACTTGGTGCAATAATGCAACACTGTATCTTTTAAAACGTAAGGTCTATAATCCCACAGAGACTAGCTGAGGGTAGTAGTAATGGGTTAAGCTCGTTTTTAGGACAGCTCCATCTAGCTTATAATTTCTAAAGCTACATTCAAGCCTCAAATATTTATTTCTGAGAGTCGAGAATGATACTAGATGGAGCTACACAAAATTGTTCAATCCATTTATTTTGTTTTGTTACATGTATGCATGCAATTCCGTTATGATAAAATCGAAATAGCGATCGTGCAATTACAAAATGAAGAAATAAACTAGATTAGTAAACCAGTGTTCGTTTTAATAATATTTTAGAGTTACAGTTTATGAGTTTCGAGAACGTATATAAAAAAATTAATTTCCTAGCAAAAACTTTGTTCTGCGCAAAGAAAACTGCGCTTATGTAACGCTGTCAACTCAAAGTTACAGAGCCGCGGCTTCTGCCTCAGGCCACACTATTTTGTTTCGACTCGCCAGTATTACTGCAAGTACGGGCGGAGGTGAGCGTCTACCCAATCCTACACAATATTCCTGCTGCGGCTGCTGCGAATTAAGCACTCAAATTTAATCATTAAACTACTTGTGCAAACAATCAGTTTTCTATATCATAACTCATTTGGTTACGTGTTCACTATTTCCATAAACCATCTTTAGACAAATGTTTATTTACGAAGTGGTACTTGTGCGTAAAGTATATAATGTGTGATTTTTGTGGCTCTGCATTAAAATATATATTGTTCACGTGGTGACCTAATCACACTAGAAACCGAGGGCTATTGTGTGACGTCACGCAATGCTCAATCAGCTTTAGTGTCTCGCGACAGTCACTAGATGACGCGATCAAACATTAATGAGTTTGTATCGTAGTGCAAGCATAGTTTAATACGTAGTAGTCAAAACTATAGAACTTAGATATAGAACAGAATTCTCGTGGTTTCGTTGCAGATGATAATGTAGTGTCATTAATGCTACATCATCGACCGAGGTCACCGGAATCGCAATTTATTTCGCATTACTAATATTTTCTTAAGGCTTTTTTTCGTAAAAAAAAATCCATGCCTGGTTTTCATTATTACAGATTCTGTGGCCGGTGTTCCATGAACACGCAAAAGAACGCACTCATGAATCTTCTAGATGCTCAAGACGGACTTTATATGCGAAATAATTCAATACTGTTGTACTAACTTAGTCGTAAGGAAATGTATATATGTACATGACAATTATTCTTTGAAATAAAGTTATCACTATTAATAGCGGCGTTTACATCAAGGAACGAATTGCATGCAGCTTATTTTATCAGTCTACGCTTGTAGACAATTTATTGCTTCTAACGCTGTACCATTAAAATGTAAATACACTTCTGGAAGGACACCAACCGTGTCCATGTGGGCAGACTTCATGTTAAAAATATACTTTCGAATTTCTGGATAACTAAAAACAGAGATACTCAATCCTAATCAATAACTTCAACCTGTGACATTGTTATCAAAGGGCTGTTTTAGTGTCTTATGGTCGTAGGTATCGACAATGGGGACTGGTACGAAATTAAATATCAACTGTTTTGTTTAGGTGTTACCTTTTTTTTACTTGTAATGTTACTTTGCGTTCTTTGTGATCTTAATTTTATTCTAGCGAAACAGCTGAGCGTTTTTTGAAACCTTTCATGTAATCCTCATTTATAGCATAAAGTCCGGTAATTACTATAAAAAAAATGAGAGCAGGGTCGTGCGATGTTTAAGTGTTTATGTGAAATTTTGTAATTTTGTTGCCCATTCTCCGCCGAATCCCTCAATAGACTTTTACGACACGAACGTGAAAAAATAAGAGTCGTTCTAATCTAGGCCGACGCTACATGATCACAAGTATGTAGCTCACAGTTTCTATTGTGACTATAATTTTCTTAATTTGCTTTGTAGTACGAAAAATCATCAGTAAAAGAGATCTCCCCGGCGGGGGATCGAACCCCGGTCTCTCGCGTGACAGGCGAGTATACTGACCCACTGTACTACCGAGGATCGTACTAAATCAAGTTAAAGTCAGGATTACTTGAAATAAAATTTTGACAATATTCAATTATAAAACGCACCTGATGCAATAATACGACACTGTATCGTTCAGAGAATAAAGTCGACAGTCGTACAGTGCCCAGCTGTAAGCAGCATTAAGAGAGTTCGCTTGTTATATCAATCAACTCCATCTAGCTTAAAATCACTATTTTAATTTCAAATCTCAGAGGTGTCCTTGTATGGGTTCAAAACGAAACAAATTATTTTACCGGACTTTGACCAGATGGTGTTGACACAAAAAAGTCCCCTCCACGAGAAACTCATTTCTATGACGCCGTCCCATCAGAAACTGAAGAGTCTAGTCTTCTCGTGTCTACTTTATACTGCAGGAAAGTTTTTTTTTTTTTTTAGATATGTACCAAACCAATTGCTGAACGAATTTCATGAAGTAAGGATAACAATATGCAATAAAACTTGCAAGTTACTAAATTTGCATATTTAGTAGTAGGGGGGATTCTGAGTCTGCACAGTAATTGCTTCCTATTTATTTGTGTAGCGAAGTAGTTTAGTGTTGTTATTTGTTCCTCCCTACAACAGAAAAGTCGAAATGCAATCGAATTGACACTTTGACGTCTCTCAAAAATACCTCTTTGGAGCTTTCATTTTTAGCGAAGATTTTACAGTCCTATCGTCCACAGACAGCGCGGCCGACTCAACAACTTCCAATCTTAAATAAAGGCTACTTATTTGCAAAGTCTGATTTCAACAAAGATATTTGAAAAAATTTCAGCTTCCTAAGCTGCGTTCGAGACACGACAAGTACAGGACAGGATTTGTTTGTGTCAGCACCATCTAGGCAGAGTCCGTTGAAGCGAAAATCGTTTGAGAGCGGAACGTAAAGTTATTGATTATAAGCGAAATTGGGATTAGAGCAGGCTTACCCTGTTACTTACTAGCTGCAGCTGGGCGTTTAACAATTGGTGACTTTATTCTCTTAGCAGTACTGTGCTGCATTATTGCAGCAGTTGCATTTTGAAATTGAATATTGTCGATACTTAGATTCAAGTAATCCTGACTTTAATGTATTTCAATACGATCATCAGCAGTACAGTAGGTCAGTATGCTCGCCTGTCACACGAGAGACCGGGGTTCGATCCCCCGCCGGGGAGATCTCTTTTTATTTATGAGTTTTTTAACTCCATACAATCCAATTTTAAATTTTCCAGACAAATCAAGCAACGATGTCATGATCAAGTCAGTCGATCCTTTTATGTGCTTAGAGGATTTGTTATCTTACATTGTTTAAGATAATTGTGTATTTTAAAGTTCAAATGATAAGCAACGTTGAATGTCAAGTATCTGAAAGTAAAAGACGAAATTTCAATAATATAAGATCACCTACTAAAGCTGTACGTTTTGCAATAAATAATCTTCAGTCGAAATCTTACGCCATTATATTACTCCCACATTACGCTGCGTTCTATTGGAAATGTATTCCGTTTTTAGTTTATAAAAACAGATCATAAATACAAAATGAAGAAACATCGTTGTTAAATTTTCATGGGGTATCGCGATTTTCATAGGGATGCTACGGATATGCGTAACTGCTCGTTGTCTACGCGAGTGCTACGACGAGATTTGAAAGTTTTTTTAAGTCCTAGACGGTCAGGTGTAGTTAACGCAAAACGTCATTTCGTTATTGGTTTGTCTGGGAAAACTTATAGGACAGTACCATTGAAGTTCTATGATTTACTTCAGACAATGGCACAGTGTATCCACCCAAATAAAAGGAAATCTTTTACCTATGTATGAATTTAAGATTCTTTGAAAATAAATCACGTTTCATTATAAAATATACTTAATGATTGAACCATACTTAGATTTATCAAGAGATCTGAACGTGATAATGTTTTTTTTTTAAATTACCTTTGCAGACAAGCACACGGTTCATGGACAATTCTTTTGGGCTGTGATAGCCACTTAGCACCTCGCTAGCTTGTTCTGGCGTTAATATACACACCACTGGTCATTAAGCTAAAGGTTTTTCATAATAAAACATTTTTGACCGGTGATTTACTTCTATAGCCATATAAAACAGATTTGTGTAACATGTTCCCAATTTTCGTGAGAGAGCATAATTGTATTTTTTATTAGACACTCGTCGTTTTGTAGCTATGACATATTTACTACATAATGAGCCAAATGATGCGTAATAGAACTAGTTGTAAAGCTGTCCGGGGCTTGTGATATTTCGCCTATTTAGCCGTAAAACAAACGTTCTGTGGTTAGCCGGCTTAAATGGATACAAAGTCAGTACCTACTTTTAATATTTTTTTAAGTCGTTTATATGTATTGTATGTATTTATGCACACATAGGACTATTGTAAATATTTTTAGTTGCTTAGTATATTTTAATGTACGTAATAGTTTATCATCCAAATATTATTTTGCCCCATTTTAATGTGTACCGGAATCTCAGTAATCATCACGCTTGCATCAGAGATACGAATGAAAGTTTCCACATGAAGGACACACACAATCACGACTCCATGCTTTTGCGAAGGCTTATTATGTAATAATCGACTATACATTTTCAGATTGTCTGCACAATTTGCAATGGAGTGTTTCAATGTCATAAATAGAATCCTCGGTAGTATAGTGGTGAGTATACTCGCCTGTCACGCAAGAGACCGGGGTTCGATTCCCCGCAAGCGAGGCTTTTTTCTTGCAAATTTGAGCAGTGGTAGTAAAGCGATATGATTTGTATTTTTTATATATTCGAATGCTATTAAATCTTTAGTTTTGTTTGATCAACATTCAAAGACAACATTGTAGAAGCTACGACTGTCTCACTTATGGTAGTTCTTATTTAATCTTCATTGTAACTTTATTATTACATTTCATACCTGATGTAACTTTAATGAACACACAGTTACATACATACACATTACATAATATTATTTTACATTTTCTTTTGGGTAATTCAAAACACAGGTTAATTAATGATAACAATTTAATAATGTTTAAATTTGTTCAGAATATGTTTGGATTTTTTTAACAATTATGCAATACTAGTTTATTTCCTTGTCGACTGATGTACAATAGTATCAACATTCTCACCGAATATGGACGGACAGTCCTCGATGAAATAGAATAGTATACTGTTATACATTCACTGGAAAAACGAGATTCGTTTCCTCGCTACGAGTGTGATGTTACGTTTTGATTAAATATGAATATATGCATTTACCATTAAACTTTATTAAAAAATAATCATAAACCTAGTGGAGATAATCGAATGATTGTTTAATATATATTTTTTTTAAAGTATGCATTTTTGTTGAATCCTTCCTATTGTAACTGACTAAAATGTATTTTGTTTTATTTAGAAACAGTCACAGCCCTTGTTGTTATCAGTAAATTGTTTTGCAAATAGTTTTTTCTCAACAATATGTCTAGAATAAAAGACAACAAGACACAAATGTAATAAGTAAAATTGAAAAGAAAAATCTTTATGAATTTAGATACAAGCTCGAATTAGATCCTAAGCTAAGTGAATTCAGGAGAACGCCTTTATTACTACTATAATTGAATATGCAATTTCAAAAAGGGCACATGTCGCATATTTTGTCAAATACATTTTTTCATATACATGTAGTTTTGAGGCTTACCTACACCCATTTTATAATAATTCCAGTAATTTTCAATCGCTAATTAACACTAAAATATATCTCAAAAGTTAATATTTTTAATTTTACACTGCTTTAGAAAATAATCAGTTTTTTTTTCATTTCCTGAACATTTTACATTTTCAGAGATGTGCCCTTTTCGACATTGCATATTCAATTATTACTCACATATATATTTAGTAATTAGTATATTCAATAGAATAGGCGCTTTGCAGAGAGTTGGCCACGGGTCCTACTAGTCTAGAAAACAAAATTAAAATATTCAGCGTAATCTATTGTTAAATAGTTCGAACCTAAAATATGTATTACAAGACGCTGGTGTGGTTCTGTGAAGCAAATATCAGGTACTTGGCCTTTACTTTGATGAAATGTTTCCCATTTCGAAAAATAATGATATGTAAATACATAGTATTTTAACAGTTAATTAAATAATAAAGGACAACAGAATTAAAGTTACAAAACCAAACATAAAAGAGATCTCCTCGGCGGGGGATCGAACCCCGGTCTCTCACGTGACAGGCGAGCATACTGACCCACTGTACTACCGAGGATTGTACTGAAATATATTAAAGTCAGGATTAGTTGAATCTAGATTTCGGTCATTTTCAATTACAAAATGCACCTGCTGCATTAATGCAGTATAGTACCCTCTAGAGAATAAGGTTGACAATCGCTCAGTGCCCAGCTGCAGCTAGTAAGTAAAAAGGTAAGATTGTCCTGTAAGTCAGCTCCATCTAGCTTGCATTTGGAAAATTTTAGCTCAGCTATGCGAGAAAGTTCTGTCAGGATTTAGAAACGAATTGCTTTACTCAAATCTAAATAGATGGTGCTGACACAAAATATAGTCTCCTTTCTGTATAATATTATTATGATATATATCAAAACGGGAAATAAATCTAGTCCGTCAGCGAGGGCATTCAATTAATTATATTTATAAAATGAGTTCAAAAAAACCATGCACAGTAAAATTAATAGTAAAATACAGGGTTCCAGATCACATAAAATTTAACACTAAAGTAATCCAATATCATTTTGTACCAAGTAAATTGAATCTAAGCATTTTATCAATACCCACTAAAGACCAACGATTATGTGGGTCAGTTGATTTCATTTTTAATTATATTAAAATATTGATGAAAGTAATTTTTACACCTATCGCGTCTTCAGTTTTATCTCTAAAACATATCTTCGAATTCGGGACAGATTCCAATTCAACTTCTGACCTTTTAAAAATGATAGCCGGCTAAATGTATTTGGATGGTTTTCTTCAGTGGACCATTTTGTAATCGGTGGTTGTAAACGTATTTTTTGACCTTCAGTAACTGTGATATGATCACATTTAAGTTAAAATGACTTATAATTTGTTCCACCTACGAAACATAATCCTAGATCCGGCAATCTCTTTAGAGAAAAAATGCAGGTCTATGCACAATTTTGAAGGATATTCATTTGTTTTTTAGATCGCATTATTAATTATATCTCACGATGCGTTCTTTGAAGTACATATAAAAAACCATAAAAATAAACTAAAATTGTTTAAAAATTAAGAAAATCCGCCAAAATAACATGTCGTAATAAAAACAAAACAAAGTAACTTGGCGATCTCAATCATGATATTAGGCCAAAATCACATAATTATTGTAACGTCATTCATTAGTCCTTGATTCGTGTGCAAATATTTAATTTAAACACATTTTAAAGTTGCAACATAATAAGTTGAAAGATCCCATTAAATGGATAGATAAGGTACAGGTCATGCTAATAAAAACGTATTGAAAAAAGAGATCTCCTCGGCGGGGGCTCGAACCCCGGTCTCTCGCGTGACAGGCGAGCATACTGACCCACTGTACTACCGAGGATTGTACTGAAATACATTAAAGTCAGGATTCCATAAATCTAGATTTCGATCATTTTCAATTACAAACTGCACCTGCTGCAATAAGGCAGCACAGTATTGTTCAGAAAATAAAGTTTACAATGGCATAGCGCTCAGCTGCAGGTAGTAACAGGGTTAGGTTGTTCTATAGCTCCATCTAGCTTGTAATTAATGTATGACTTTCTCATAGAGGTTTCGCTGAGAGTTGAGAACAAAACAAACTATTTTATCCGACTTCGAACAGATGGTGCTGACACAAAGTCTTGATTTATTTTTCTCCATTATAAACCTACGGAGATCAGAGAGTTATGTGTTTTGTGTATATTTCTATAAGTCGATACTTATTAATGAGCTAATAAACTAGGTTAATCGTTTTTGTTTTATTCAATGCCAGACAAGATTTCCTCTTTATTCGGATTTACTAGATTTACTAGATATAGACTATGGGCCAAAAAGAAGGCTACATCTGTGTCAGCATCAAAAAAGAAACACACAAAATTTCTGATCTCCTTAAGGCTATAGTGGAGCAAAATAAATCAGGACTTTGTGTAAGCCCCATTTAGGCGGAATCGGATAAAATCATTTGTTTTGTTTTCAAACCTCAGCGAAACCGCTCTGAGAATCATATACATTAATTATAAGCTAGATGGGGCTATAGAACAAGCTTTTCCCGTCACTATCTGCAGTTCAGCGCTATGGCATTGTAGACTATATTTTTTGAATAATACTGTACTGCATTATTGTAGCAGGTGCATTTTGTAATTGAAAATGATCGAAATCTAGATTCAAGTGATCCTGACTTTAATATATTTCAGTACAATCCTCGGTAGTACAGTGGGTCAGTATGCTCGCCTGTCACGTGAGAGACCGGGGTTCGAGCCCCCGCTGGGAAGACCTCTTTTTTAACCGAAGTTTCCACCATTACTTTTAATACATCCTTATTTACCACAAAGTAGGTAGGGCTTTTCTCGTTGTAAATTTTTCAAGTCAAAGCCTCCTTTGTAAAATACCGATAAGTATTTAATGATTTTTTCGAACTATGTTAGTCAACTAATTAGCACTTATCACATTAGACGTTTAGGAAACGACTTGACGTTGCCGAGTGTTGTGGCATCGATGCTCGGCGACGACGAGTCATGGAAGGCGATGCTCGACTTCTGCGAGTGCACTATCTCGCAGAAGGAGGCGGCGGGGCGCGTGTGAGACGCAAAATCCCGCCGCCGTCGAGCGGGGGCCAGGGTGGCCGATCTCGCCCAAGCCCTGGTCCTCTAAGTGTTTCGGGTCCCCCTCACCTGTCGGTCTGGGGACCAACGAGGGGGGCCTAAGAAGATAACGTACACATGCTTTGCACGCGTTTTACGCAAGAGCATTCGGGTGATGGAAGACCGGCTATCCTTGACCAACGCTGGTTCTGGCCCAGCGGGGTATTCCGTAGGATAAATCATTCTATCCGACGCCATCTAGGCGGGCTTCGGATAGCCTGCGACCGAGAGGGCTGGTGATGGGAGAGAAGTGCTCCGCACTAAGTACTTCCTTTCCCCCCTTTGCCTTTTCATGAGTTCTATCTCATGCGAGGTTTGGACATTGGTTGTTGAGCGATAGGAGGTTTTAGTCAGTTCGACTCTGACATGCCCCGCCCTCCATCCCCAGTGGAGGGCGAAATCCGGCGATTTCCACCAGACCAAAAAAAAAAAAAAGAACTATATTAGACGTTAAGGCTACGTTCATATGACCGCCCGGTGGAAGCATTCACGCGACAAAATATGTACGCGCAACACTCTGGTTGATGGAAGAGGCAAATTGCTTATCGATTTTATACCGAAAACTGAGACGTCAGAGAAGAAGACAAAGACGATACTGGGGCATCCTATATTAAGTGAAAGACTTTCTTCAAGCCTTTTTGTAACTTTATATCCCGACCTGAGACTGCACGAAGAATTTCTTGTAACTACTTTAAGGATGTCAGTTTCATCTTTTTTATTTTTTATATGATTGCGTTGAAAATTATTTGAAACCCAAACTGCGCGCGGGTCGCAGCTAACCGCGCCGTTATGTGAACAATAAACACAGTTTAGAATTGAACTTGCACCGCGCGGTAAGTAGTTCCGCGCGGTACCACGCGGTCACATGAACTTAGCCTAATCTTATCAATAACTAGCGACCCGCCCTCGCTTCGCTTCGGAAACATTAAAACACACATGAAACAAAAAAAAAAAAAAAATTTAAAAAAAATAGCCTATGTTCATCATGGACAATGTCGGCTTCTAATGGAAAAATAATTTTTCAAATCGGTCCAGTAGTTTCGGAGCCTATTCGAAACAAACAAACAAACAAATCTTTCCTCTTTATAATATTAGTATAGATAGTATAGATGATTGAAATAAGATTTATTTAATGGCTTTTGTAGCTTAGACTTGGATTTAATATCTCAACGCCATACTCGTTGCCATTCAAGTGAGCTTTGGTAGCCGCTCTGCATCATCAGGTGAACCGTGAAAGTTCATTTGCCCATCGACGCCCCATAAAAAAATCTAGAAGCTAGTATTTCAAGTTCCCGTTTAAGATGATACCATAGAAATAATCGCGTCCTATAGATTAAAAATTATATTGTACACCAATGCTAAAACGAAAAATATGTTGAATCAAGTGTGATCCTTGTTAGTATAGTGGTGAATATATTCGCCTGTCACACAAGAGACTGGGCTTAAATTCCCCGCCAAGGAGATTTTTTTTATCGATATTTAAGTACATCCACAATATGGCGTACATGATTAAAGTATTCTGGACATGCTATATTGCCTAAACGTTTTGTTATTTTCGTTCCAAATTAGAAAAGACAAGTTCGTATTTTTCTCGGACGTTTCTCGATCGGGACTTTATCATTGTGAGCTTTTTTACTGCTATGTAATAAAATATTCAATGTATATAATAATAACTTTTTCTCATAATTAACTGAGGTTTCGATAAGCTATAAATTTTGTGGGGAAATAATATCTTTTTTGTTACATACTGTAGGTTAGTACCACCATCTTTGAAGAAGCTGAGAAAACTGGTGTTGTACCCTGTTGGCTTGACCAAATTCGCAGAATGTGCTAGAAGTTGAACTAGATGAAGCTAGATGGAGCTGGAACTGACCAAGCTACAGCTCTTGAATCCCACCCAGTATTGATCCGATTTTACTGTAGGAGTTCAGAATACTAGGAGCTTTATTGTTTACGAATTAAGTTATAATTTTCTGTACTACCTGCGTTACATAATTCGGAGATAAACATCGAAAATTTTAGTTCATAGGAATGTCCCTCGGTAGTATAATGGATAGTACGTCCATTCGTGTTGAGAATGGGAGGATCCGGGTTCGATTCCCTGGCCGGGGGGGGTGAACTTTTTCAACTTTCATTTATTTCCAAATGTTTTTTCTTATAGGCAAACGAAAAATCTGCTTTTCTGATAGCAAGTGATCACTGCCACCCCAACATACATAAAACTAAAGAAACAGCTTCACTGCTGCATTTCGTGACATGTAGATCATCAGTTTCACAAAATTTCCACTACTTAATTGAAAAATACTAATGGTAAGGATCCAATCGTTTGGAATGCATTCAATATTGGACGTAAGTTGAATTTTTATGACGAAGAGTTCGAAAGATTGCATTATTGCTGACTTCTTTTTATATATTTAAATTGATCTAATGGATTCTTGTATATTTCTATTAACCTATTAAAACCTTAATATACCGTGGACACGATAATGTGCTTAGAATATAATACAAATTATGAAATTAAAATTAAATAAAACGAACAAATTATAAAAAAAATTGCTTGTAATAAATAATATATTTGATAAAGGAAATAACTTCAATTGGTGTAATCAGATCTTTACAAAGTATATAAAATGGTTTTATGATTTTCGAACTCTTTTATGCATCAACAGGTGGCGCTGACCAATTTGTGAATCGCGCTATTGAAATGTCTCGGGCTTTATTTAAATGATAACGACGAAATATTTTATTCTAAGCTTTATTTCGAGTTTTCGCTGGGTCATATTAAAGAGTAATCGGAAAGATTATAGTAAATACGAGTTTTTGTAACCTTCCTAGCCTTTAATTTAGGCTGTTTGGAGGTTCATATTAAGAAATATTCGCTTCATGTTGTATGGGGCAATTTCTTCATTCTTCCCTAGCTATGCTGATAGCCTTGAGAGCCTATATCAGCTTTTCCTTGACGTGTAGGTGAGCTCACGGAGCTCAAACCGGATGTGTTGCTAACACTGGTGCACAAGAGCAGTGCTTCGCCGAATCGGAAACGCGACCCACTGAGAAGATCCGGCGAGAAACTGAGTGAGCTGTAGGGTCAATACTAACGTAGCGATGCAGCGTACGGTCAGGAGCTGCTCCTTTACACCCCGTCCTAATATACGGCAAAAGTCTCATCGGTCGTGTATCAGATACGCTGGGGCGTTTCAATCGTTTCCCCGTTTTGTATGGAGTTCTTCAAGGTATGCAAAGGGTCCGTCTTGGACACCATACTGTGGAATATCAAGTATGTCTGTTGCTTAGAGGCTAGGATGACAAGTTGATTGTGGCCCTGGGGTATGAATTTAGCAGGAGTACTCGTCTCGCTCGTATGACGTTCGGCCCCTGCCCGAAAATAAAAACTGCACTATGACTTAAGCGAAGCGGAACAAGCGAATTGAGAGTTTTAAAGTGTTTGTGAAGTGTTTTAAGTGTTGAATACAGTTATTAAGTTGTACTTTGGTGAAATTTTATTTATCTCGAACCCCAGCGCGTAACAGTATTTTTCGGTCTACATTAGAAAGAAGAATATTATCGCGGTAGTAACTTGAGGTGACCGACCAATCACTGTTCTTGGGAATAATGTGAACATGGGCGGTCTTCCAAGAAGATGGAGCCCTGTTGGCGCGGTAACCGAATTAAAATTAACATATTAGCACAGGTCTCAATCCCGAAACGCATATTCTGAAAACCACTGCGGGATGCAATCAGACCCGCTCAACTTATGGACGTAAGGAAGAGGAGTTGAAGCAACCACCTGACCGTAAACTGTGTGATACGAATCTTAGATGACAATTGATCAAATACAATATTTAATCAAACTCCCAAAGGGAGCTCTTTAGTCACTTATTATTTCTGGCAAATAATCCGATTTTGTCTACCTTTTATGGGCCCTGGAAGAGGTGTTAAACTTCTTTTATCAGAGACCTTAGAATCCCCACATCTCCTCTTATCATTTCATGCGGATCATTTGAAACATGCAGCATCCCTACAGGTTGTAATATACCGGAATCTGTTGTGTGACACTCACAGAAATCTCATAATAAGGAATGATACAATTAAATTTCCTGAACCACATCTTTAAGTCGGTCCGCACAAAAAAAAAGAAAAGGGTTTCGCAAAAAAAAAAGAAAAGGGTTTCACAGGCGGTCCCCCATTACACATTTAATGTGGATTTCAGCAATGTCAGGGGCCTACATAGCAACCTTGACGCCGTACACCACCACCTTGAGACGGCGCAGCCTGTCCTGCTTTTTTTAACGGAGACGCAGATATCTGCTCCGGATGATACCTCATACCTTGAATACCCCGGCTACGTATTGGAGCACAACTTCCTGCGTAAAGCCGGGGTGTGCGTATTCGTCAGGGCTGATGTCTGTTGTCGCCGTCTTCGGGGCCTCGAACAACGGGACCTGTCCCTCTTGTGGCTGCGCGTAGATCACGGGGGCCGTAGCCGAATCTACGCGTGCCTGTACAGGTCCCACAGCAGTGATGCAGGTTCAGTTCTGTTTGAGCATGTGCAAGAGGGGACTAACCGCGTGCTTGAGCAGTACCCATCTGCGGAGGTGGTGGTTCTTGGAGACTTTAACGCTCACCACCAAGAGTGGTTGGGGTCCAGAACCATTGACCTCCCGGGTCGGACTGCCTACGATTTCGCCTTGGCCTACGGCTTCTCCCAGCTGGTGACACAGCCCACCCGTGTCCCAGATATCGAGGGGCACGAGCCTTCTTTGTTGGACCTTCTGCTGACCACAGATCCGGCCGGATACAGCGTGGTGGTCGACGCTCCGCTTGGATCGTCTGATCACTGCCTTATTCGTGCTGCCGTACCACTCTCTCATCCTGATCGTCGAACGACGACCAGGTATCGAAGAGTTTGGCGGTATATGTCAGCAGATTGGGATGGATTGCGTGAATTTTACGCATCCTACCCATGGGGGCGGTTCTGCTTTTCCTCTGCTGATCCTGACGTCTGTGCGGACCGTCTTAAAGACGTGGTGCTCCAGGGGATGGAATTGTTTATTCCCTCCTCTGAAGTGCCCGTTGGGGGTCGCAGCAGACCCTGGTATAACAATGCCAGCAGGGATGCTGCACACCTCAAGCGGTCCGCATACGTGGCATGGGATAATGCCAGGAGACGTCGGGATCCTAACATCTCAGGGGAAAGGCGGAAATATAACGCCGCTTCCAGGTCCTACAAGAAGGTTATTGCCAGGGCGAAATCGGAGCACGTTGCTAGAATTGGCGAGCGACTGAAGAGCTATCCCTCTGGGAGCTGTGCTTTTTGGTCGCTCGCCAAAGCTGCAGAAGGAAACTTCTGCAGGTCTAGTCTCCCACCACTGCGCAAGTCCGATGACAATCTGGCCCATAGTGCGAAAGAGAAGGCTGACCTTCTGGTCAAACTCTTCGCCTCGAACTCGACTGTGGACGACGGAGGTGCCACACCACCGAACATCCCCCGGTGTGATAGCTCCCTGCCGGATATCTGCTTCACACAGTGTGCAGTCAGGCGGGAGCTCCGACTCCTGGATGTCCATAAGTCGAGTGCCAGACGGCATCCCCACCGTGGTTTTGAAAACGTGCGCCCCTGAGCTGACACCTGCGCTAACGCGTTTGTATCGCCTCTCTTATTGCACTAACAGGGTTCCGTCTTCATGGAAGACCGCCCACGTCCACCCTATCCCCAAGAAGGGTGACCGGTCGGACCCATCGAGCTACAGGCCTATCGCGATAACTTCCTTGCTTTCCAAGGTGATGGAGCGAATTATACACAACTCCTGAAGTATCTTGAAGATCGCCAGCTGATCAGTGACCGACAGTACGGTTTCCGTCACGGTCGCTCAGCTGGCGATCTTCTTGTATACCTTACTCACAGGTGGGCTGAAGCCTTGGAGAGCAAGGGCGAGGCTCTTGCTGTGAACCTTGATATCGCGAAGGCCTTCGACAGGGTCTGGGCATAGGGCACTTCTATCGAAGTTACCATCTTACGGAATCCCCGAGGGTCTCTGCAAGTGGATCGCTAGCTTTTTGGATGGGCGGAGCATCACGGTCGTTGTAGACGGTGACTGTTCTGATACCATGACCATTAACGCTGGCGTTCCACAAGGTTCGGTGCTCTCCCCCACGCTTTTCATCCTGTATATCAATGACATGCTGTCTATTGATGGCATGCATTGCTATGCAGATGATAGCACGGGGGATGCGCGATATATAGGCCATCAGAGTCTCTCTCGGAGCGTGGTGCAAGAGAGACGATCAAAACTTGTGTCTGAAGTGGAGAACTCTCTGGGGCGAGTCTCCGAATGGGGTGAATTGAACTTGGTTCAATTCAACCCGATAAAGACACAAGTTTGCGCGTTCACTGCGAAGAAGGACCCCTTTGTCATGGCGCCGCAGTTCCAAGGAATATCCCTGCAACCTTCCGAGAGTATCGGGATACTTGGGGTCGACATTTCGAGCGATGTCCAGTTTCGGAGTCATTTGGAAGGCAAAGCCAAGTTGGCGTCCAAAATGCTGGGAGTCCTCAACAGAGCGAAGCGGTACTTCACGCCTGGACAAAGACTTTTGCTTTATAAAGCACAAGTCCGGCCTCGCATGGAGTACTGCTCCCATCTCTGGGCCGGGGCTCCCAAATACCAGCTTCTTCCATTTGACTCCATACAGAGGAGGGCCGTTCGGATTGTCGATAATCCCATTCTCTCGGATCGTTTGGAGCCTCTGGGTTTGCGGAGGGACTTCGGTTCCCTCTGTATTTTGTACCGTATGTTCCATGGGGAGTGCTCTGAGGAATTGTTCGAGATGATACCAGCATCTCGTTTTTACCATCGCACCGCCCGCCACCGGAGTAGAGTTCATCCATACTACCTGGAGCCACTGCGGTCATCCACAGTGCGTTTCCAGAAGTCTTTTTTGCCACGTACCATCCGGCTATGGAATGAGCTCCCCTCCACGGTGTTTCCCGAGCGCTATGACATGTCCTTCTTCAAACGAGGCTTATGGAGAGTATTGAGCGGTAGGCAGCGGCTTGGCTCTGCCCCTGGCATTGCTGAAGTCCATGGGCGACGGTAACCACTCACCATCAGGTGGGCCGTATGCCCGTCTGCCTACAAAGGCAATAAAAAAAAAAAAAACTTTAGGATCACTGCAGGAAAAGGAGAATAGCTCCCATGGGCAGGATGGGTAAAATTCATGCATCACATTTCAATATGAGACCCAATCGTCTTTGGATATCATCAATCAGTTTGTATCTCGCCACTGTTGGATGTAGGCCTCTGCCATAGTCTGCCACAATGAACGGTCCTCCGCTTTCCGTATCCAGTATTTTGCCGCATATCACCACAAGTCATCGGTCCACTAGCAGGAGGACGCCCAACCCTGCGCTTACAGGTACGTGGTCCACAGTTCAGAATGCATCTGCTCCACGGGCCATCAGTTCTGCGACATGTGTGTCCGGCCCATTGCCACTTCAGCTTGATAATCTTTAGAACTATGTCGATTACTTTGGTTCTTCGAAGGATCTTCTCATTTCTGATTCAATCCATCAAAGGAACTCGGAACATACACCTTTCCACAGCTGAGCGACTTTGAACTTACGGACCAGACCTTCGATCAATGTCCACGTTTCAGCGCCACATATCATGAAAAGTAGCACGCACAGTCGCTCCTCTCTGCGAAGTTCAATCGAGTTTGTCTGCTGGTTTTAGATATGGCTTGTAATTGTAGCGGTATAAACTTGTATAAGCTGTAAGGATTTCGGACTCTCCGGAGAAGCCCACGTTTCGACTAAGTCGAAAGCTTTTTGATGATTGATATGTCAAATTGATATGTATTTTAAATATTGTAATGATAAATTGAAATTAATAGATTTTCCTCTAGAATTGAACAAATGTTGTGATAAAATGTGTACTAATGTGAATCATCAATCTGTTATAAATAATTTTTATATGTGTATTATTAATGTTTTAACTGAAGCCTCTATTAACTGTTATGATAATTTTAGTAATAAGTGTGAAATAACCCATAGGGGTATTCGACCATTGATTGGGTGGAACAAGCACGTCCGCAGTGCTCACCGGGTGGCTAGACAAACTTTTCTTTGCTGGGTGTGGAACGGGAAACCTCGGAAAGGAACTGTGTATAGGGATATGGTGGAATCGAGAAAAATATTCAAAAAACAGCTTAAATTTTGTCAAAACCATCAGGAACAAATAAAAATGAATATTCTTGCCACAAAACACGAACAAAAAGACTTCCGAGGTTTCTGGAAACAAACAAGGAGATTGAGTCCAAAAGCTGGTATCCCGGTGAGCATTGATGGCGAGTGTGAGCCTGTGAGGATTGCTAATCTGTTTAGGAACCATTTCAGGGTACAATCACCCGGTCAGTTAAGTAGAGGTGCTGATGCTGGGGTGGTGGACCCGAGTCGACCCTCGCAAGTACCACCTCGGATAACAACGAAGGAAATAACTAAAATTATAATGAATATGACTAAGGGTAAGTCTCCCGGTCATGACCACCTCAGCATTGAGCACTTTCAACACGCCGGTCCGCATTTACCTAGATTGCTAGCGCTCTTATATACCTTCTGTATCAGACATTCGTATCTGCCCGGGGCGTTAATGAGAACGGTCGTTGTCCCGATTTTAAAAAATAAAACAGGCGACGTATCGGATCGTAACAACTATCGGCCGATCTCCCTGGCAACCATAACTGCTAAGGTACTCGATGCAGTGCTCGAGCGGCAGGTGAGTGATCATCTTAAATTAAGTGATGCTCAGTTCGGTTTTAGACCGATGTTATCTACCGAGTGTGCAATCCTGTCGCTAAAGCATGTGGTGGGATACTACACGGAGAAGAATACGCCTGTTTATGCAGTGTTTCTCGATCTTTCGAAGGCTTTCGACCTAGTCAGGTACGACTTGTTGTGGGGTAAGTTGAGGCAGACGGGCGTACCGGGACCTTACGTGGACTTGTTCTCCCATTGGTACGAGTATCAGACCAATCAGGTAAGATGGTCAAACACACTTTCGGAGGAGTACAGGTTGGAATGCGGGGTGAGGCAGGGGGGCTTAACCTCACCGGCGCTTTTCAACCTGTATATTAATGAGTTGATCGAGGCACTCGGTGAGGCACGTGTCGGCTGCTCGATTGATGGTCACTGTGTGAACAGCATCAGTTACGCTGACGACATGGTGCTGTTGAGCCCATCGATCGGTGCTCTCCGGCGGTTGTTGTCCATCTGTGAGAGGTACGCGGAATCTCACGGGCTCCGCTATAATGTTAAAAAAAGTGAACTGCTCGTCTTTAAGGCAGCAAAGACAAAACCGAGTTATGTGCCACCAGTGACGCTCGGAGGTACTCCACTGAAGAGGGTTACTGAGTTCAAATACCTTGGCCATATTGTAACTGAGCACCTTAAAGATGATGCAGATATTGAAAGGGAACGGAGAGCGTTGGCTGTCCGCTGCAGTATGCTGGCCCGCAGGTTCTACCGTTGTACCGCACAGGTTAAGGTAACCTTGTTCAAGGCGTTTTGCCAGTCCTTATATACCTGTACCCTGTGGGTTCGATATGCGCGGCGGGCATACAATGCTCTCCGAGTGCAATATAATAATGCTTTCAGGATGTTGTTGGGGCTCCCGCGGTACTGTAGCGCATCGGGTATGTTTGCGGATGCTCACGTGGATGATTTTTCATCAATCATCCGCAAACGAACGGCCTCACTGATGCGTGGGGTTCGTGCGAGTACTAATAATATCCTGATGGTTATAGGTAATAAACCCGAATGTGCTGTTTTGAGACACTGGGTTCATATACATACCCATATACCAGGTGCCTCAAAGCAGCGCAGATTTATGAATTAAATGTTTAAATGTTTTAATTGCTAATTTTAATTTTAATTTTAATTTTACTAACATAGTTCTAAGTATTATTCAACTTATGGACTTAAGAGGGTCTGAATTAAATGAATTTTATTTTATTTTATTTTATTTATTTATTTTTATTTTTCGTGAAGCCCACAAACATGAGACGAGACGATTGTATTTAATCTTCTGACTAACCTGTATCAGCATGTCGATGTGGTCTACCGCATTGTAGCTTTTGTGAAACCCAACCTGCTCCGAAAGCTGGAAATCCGTCAAGCTTAGAGGCCAAGTAAATCCTCGAGAACAGCTTATAAATATGGCTAAGAAGTTAAATATTCCTGCAGTTCTTGCAAGGATTACGGTCTGTTGTCTCGAAGAAAAAAATGACAGTACCCTTGTTCCAAGCTTCCGGTGTAGTCGTATTTGGATGATGGAGCTGAATTTGTGTAAAAGTGGTTAAGAACTGGTGTACCACTTGACTTCAAGGATTCGGTACTGATTCAATCATCGTTGTTTTGTTATTTTTAATCTCTTCTACTTCTATCCTGACTTTTTTTTTTAGATGGGTGGACGAGCTCACAGCCCCCCTGGTGTTAAGTGGTTACTGGAGCCCATAGACATCTACGACGTAAATGCGCCACCCACCTTGAGATATCAGTTCTAAGGTCTCAAGTATAGTTAAAACGGCTGCCCCACCCTTCAAATTGTAACGCATTACTGCTTCACGGCAGAAAGAGGCAGGGTGGTGGTACCTACCCGTACGGACTCACAAGAGGTCCTACCACCAGTAAAGACATCGAATAAGTCTTTCGTACAGTAGTGGACTAAGGAGGCTCTATGATCATTCTCTGGGTGAACAATGGGTTTGAGAGCCATAGAGACTAAGGTTGTAGCTCTTCACTTCGCTGAGGACTTCTGATTGTGAAACAACAATTCCTCCATGGGTAGTTTTGGGCTTCGTCAACGACTTCGGCTTAGTTGTTGTGGCCGTACGTAAACATAATACTAACTTAATATAAACATTTCAGTGCTTTTGTTGTTGTATTGCATTTTCAATTTTTGTTGTGTTGATTGGCGAATGTTACGAATGATTAGCTTCCTGATCTTAGTGTTTGTAGTTTGTAGTTTTGACCATCTGAAGTCTATCTTCGCTCTTTATTTATTTATTTAGTTATTTCCATCTTCTTACAAAGTAACAGCTGAACTAAAAAAATTGTAAGGTATTAATGGTAGCTTAAGTAGCGTCTTGAAACAGCTACAAATCACTGCAAGCCCTCATGGAATATATCCGTTCCCGGAGCATAGGCTAGTAAACCAATAAGTAACGAGACAATCCGATGCGTCAGTGTTGCGATATGCTGAATGCCCCATGTCACCTATAGCAAGCACATATAGCGATAGTGATACTAGTACAGTGGAGTCAGAATTCAGAATTTATTGCAATAACTTTTTTATCGCCTTTATATGAAGACGAGCACCTGATGGTAAGTTGTTACCGTCGCTCATGGACGTCAGCAATGCCAGGGACAGAGCCAAGCCGCTGTCTACCATTGAGTACTCTCCGCAAGCCACTTTAAAGAAGAACATGTCATAGCGCTCGGGAAGGACCGTGGAGGGGAGTTCATTCCAAAGCCAGATGGTATGTGGCAGAAAAGATCTTTGGAAACGCAATGTCGATGAACGCAGCGGTTCCAGATAATATGGATTAACTCTGCTCCGAGGCGGGTGGTGTGATGGTAAAAAGCAGATGAGAGGATCATCTCGAATAATTCTTCAGAGCATTCCCCGTGGAACATACGTTATAAATCACACAGAGAACCGAAGTTTCTCCGTAGACCTAAAGGTTCTAAGCGATCCGCGAGAACGGGACTGTCGATGATCCGAATAGCGCGTTTCTGTATGGAGTCAAATGGAAGTAAATGGTATTTGGGAGCCCCAGCCCAGCTGTGGGAGCAGTACTCCATGCGAGACAGGACCTGCGCTTTGAAAAACGCAAGTCTTTGCCCAGGCGTGAAATACCGCTTCGCTTTGTTGAGGACTTCCAACATTTTAGAGGCCAATTTGGCTTTACCTTCCTAATGATTCCGACACTGAACACCGCTCGAAACATCGACCCCAGAATCCCTATGCTCGCGAAAAGCTGCAGGGATACTCTTTGAAATTACGGCGCTATGACAAAAAGGTCCTTATTCGCAGTGAACGCGCAAATCTGTGTTTTCAATAGGTTGAACTGAACGGAATTTAGTTCACCCCACTTGAAGACCTGCCCCAGAGAGTACTCCACTTCAGACACAAATTTTGATCGCCTCTCTTATACCACGTTTCGAAAGAGACTGATAGCCGAGATATCGCGCATCTCCTGTACTATCAACCACATAGCAATGCATGCCATCAATAGATAGCGTGTCATTGATATACAGTATAAAAAGGCGTGGTCACCGAATCTTGTGGTACGCCGGCGTTGATGGTCATGGTATCGAAGCAGCAACCGTTGACGACGACTGTGGTGTTCCGTCCATCCAAAAAGCTAGCGATTCACTTGCTGAGTCCGTCGGGAATTCCGTAAGCTGGAAGCTTCAACAGCTAGTGACGTGCCCTATGCTAGACCCTGTCGAAGGCCTTCGCGATGTCAAGGCTCACGGCGAGAGTCTCGCCTTTGCTTACCAAGGCTTCAGCCCATCTGTGTGTGAGGTATACAAGAAGATCGCCAATTGAATGACCATGACGGAAAACATACTACCGGTCACTAATCAGCTGGAGATCCTTAGGAGGTACTTAAGGAGGTAGGCCTAGACGCGGCGTTACATTTCCGCCTCTCTTCCGAAATGTCAGGATCCCGGCATCGTTTTATGCCGCGTATGCAGCATCCCTACTGGATTTATTATACCAGGGTTTGCTGCGATCCCCAACGGGCATCTCAGAAGAAAGAATGAATATTTCAATTCCCTGAAGTATCGCGTCTTTAAGTTGGTCTGCACAGACGTCCTCTGGAGGAAAAGCAGAGCCCCCATGGGTAGGATGCGTATAAGTCACGCATTCCGTCCCAATCTGCTGGTCTGTACCGCCAAACTTTTCGAAACCCGATATTCGATCAACGACCAGGGCGAGAGAGTGGTATCGCAGCATGGATAAGGCAGTGAACAGACGTTCCTAGCGGAGCGTCGACCACCAACCACACTCTATCTAGCTGCATGAGTTATCAGCAGAAGATCCAACAAAGAAGACTCGTGCCCATTATTTTCTGGAACACGGGTGGCTTGTGTCACCAGCTGAGAGAGGCCGTAAGACAAGGTAAAATCGTAGAGGAGGACCCCGACTTACTGCTGTGGGACCTGTACAGGCAGATGTAGACTTGGGTACAACCCCCATAGTCCACGCGTAGCCACAAAAGAGACAGGTACCGTTGCTCGAGGCTCCGAAGTTGACGACTGCAGACATTCCCTCGGATAAACATGCACACCCCGGATTTACGCAGGAAGCTGTGCTTCAATGCGTAGCCGGGGCATTCGAGGTACGAGGTATCTGGGTCTCAGGGCAGGCTGCGCCATCTCAAGGCGGTGATGTAGGGCGTCAAGGTTGCTATGTAAGCCTCTGACAAATACCACATTAAATGTGGAATGGGGATCCGTCGCAAACACTATTTTACTTTTGTGGACTTTCATTAATTTTTTGGTTGGAGAGTAAGGCCTTGGAGAAGTAGGATGCGAGAGTCGAGATCAAGATCAATAGCTGGATAAATGGCAGGCGTAATACTCGACCAGGGGTTGCGCGAGAAGCCGTCGCAGGCATGGAAGAGCCCCCTGTCCACGATCCTAAATACGATCGCCGGAATCCACTTTGGTCTCCGACTCCGGCACGAAGACTGCGCGACAGGATTTTACACCAGTTGGAGGGACAGCTTCCCGGGCTGGAGCTTAGTAGTGACACCAGAGTTCAGGTCCCCTACTGACCGGCGGGCGGCGGCAGACTCCGTTTCACTGGGTCTAGTGACACCAGAGTTGAGGTCCCCTACTGACTGGCGGGCGGCGGCAGACTCCGTTTCACTGGGTCTAGTGACACCAGAGTTCAGGTCCCCTACTGACCGGCGGGCAGCGGCAGACTCCGTTTCACTGGGTCTAGTGACACCAGAGTTCAGGTCCCCTACTGACCGGCGGGCAGCGGCAGACTCCGTTTCACTGGGTCTAGTGACACCAGAGTTCAGGTCCCCTACTGACCGGCGGGCGGCGGCAGACTCCGTTTCACTGGGTCTCCCTATACTATCAGCAACCCACGTCCCACGAAGTTGTGAGCACGTTTGCTCTGCATGTTCCAAGTATTACCAAAACTCGCCCCCAACAAGGAGGAGGAAAGGAACAGAACTGGCTCTCCAACTCGCACGCCAGAACACAACTAGGCTATTTGGCGACGGACTTTGTTTGGAGGGTGGTTACCAGCCAGTCGGACAAGGTCCTAAGACCGATTGTGTTTTCGGCTCCCGCTTAGCACCACCCAGGGGTTTCTTGTAGGGTATCGCGGGTTAAGCCTGAACCCGGGCGACGACAACTCGGTCGAGCGTTACCCGTCTTGTCCAGCAACAGGATGGGGCGGTACCCTTCAGATGACTCCGCGGAGCTTTCCTTCTTCGTCAGCAGGACGAGTCTGTCCGTCTTCCGGGTTTAAAATCGTTAGCTCGAGGTAGTTTTAGAAGAGCTGCCTTGAACGCCAATAAAATCGGGAGCCGGACCCTTCTTCCTCGACACGGCCGCATGGGTCTCAGCGATCGTGATGTACGGAGGGGGCATCGGCGGCAGGGGCATTGCCATCTTTGCAACGTGGTGGCGTGTCCATGGAAGGAACCGGTAAGTCCTCCATCCCTGCAGACTATTCATATATTTTTGATTAACATTACTGAAATCAACATTAAGCCTAGAAACGGTTTCCACCGTCAAAAGCCTGTGCCATTTTTTGAATGTTTCTTTTTATTATAAGATGCTAGAATTGGGAGATGTAGGATGCTGGAGATTTAGATCAAGGTAATATTATACTCCAATAAAGAGCAGGAAACAGTTAGCGCTCAGCGATCAATTACGTCAGGAACTGATGCAAGGCACGGCAGAAATTTACACCGGTTGGCGTGACAGATTCCAGGGGCAGAGTTTCGGAGTAATAACACCTGGATTCAAGATGGCAAAGACCGTTTCGCTGATTTTCCTATACCCTATATCAAAATATCACGTACAACGGCCTTGCACACATGTCTGCTTGTATTTTCTATACATCGTGATTTTTATTTATTGGTATTTTAGCAACATTTTTGGTAAGGTGAAGCAGACAGCGATATAGTATTTGAAAGTTTTTAATAATGACATTATTTGATCGTTCCAACATCGTCCAAAAACCTACATTGCTCGAGATAAGCCTCCCCAAGTTTAGCCATAATGGTAATTCCTGCGCGCCCGCACCCCATTCGTCATTCGGCTCCATCGAGGGAGGATTTTTCGTTGACCAGAGCGCGGTCGCTAATCGAGAAATTTTTGAACCCAGTGCCAACTCAGCCTCACCTCTCATGCGCATCTTGTCATTCCTGATTTGATATCGCAAGTATTTTGTTTTATCTTTGTAGGCAGACTAGTGGGGGGTTACCGTTGCTCATAGTCTTCAGTGAGCCAGAGGTACAGAAAAGCCCCTGCCTACTATTGTTATTGACTACATACTTTTGGCAAACCCCTTTTGAAGAAATATATATCTTATATTTTCCTGTGTGGTCTATAAAATGAGGAATCCCGATAAAGCCATTACATATACATACATATGTATACTTAAAAGGCGAATAAAATCATCTATGACTACGAAAACTGTGAAAAATTCGAAACGTCGTTAATAAAATAATATTGAAAAACTCGAGATTAAACCGTAAAAGTACTTTAATTTTGTCTACTAGAATTACTGTACAATTAAGGCATAGACCTCAAGTCTGATTGTGGGTGGCGGCAGTCACACTGTGATGTCTATGGGCCTACCGTAACCACTGAACACCAGCTGGGTCTCAAGCTTATTCACTTGTTCATGGAATAATAAATAAAACAAAATGTGGGTCCCAAAGAGCAAACTCCCAAAGTGTTACACAGTGCTATTCATTGAAATATTTTTTTGTAACAAATTTGTGTTTTTATTTTAATACGCGTAATCGATAGTTTGCAACAAACAAGCTAGGACTGTCCTTAAATTATGAGTAAAATTAGATATCATTTTTATCCGCATCTTTCTCTGTTGGATGTACTAAGTTCTTGATGCTGAAACTACTTTCAAATCGATTTTATCAAAATATATAATACAATGTTAAATATTAAAGGTATTTATTATTTTTATATTTGGAGTGTGACATAATAATACTATAATTTAGTAAATACATAATTAATACCACTTTTATAGTAATTCGCGACAGTCTTCGAAATGTAGGAAATAATAAATGCAATTTAAAACCGCAAAAAGTACATTCAATTATGACCTTGTTAGATTTGTGAAAATGAAAGAAAGTATGTATAATAGTGGTCTTGTTCATAAAAGGTGGCCGCATAAATAACTACTTAATGCACCAATAGGTGGCGCTCCTCTCCTCTTCTGAATCGCGGTAGCGAAGTGTTCCACACTTTATTTAAGTACGGCCTCATATCTAGCGTACAGTACTACAAAGTGAATAATAAAAATGCTCATAATCGAGTTTTAGTTCTTTTTTAAACGTCTCCAGCTTTGTTGCTAAGAGGACGTATAATAAATTATACATTACACGGTACTTTCCGGTACTTAGATAGGTGACCGACAATGTCGGACTATTATTATATTGTGCTGATCAGAAATAAAATTGAAATTGTTAGGCAGGCAGTTGACTAGATTTCGAGAGTTAGAGAAATATACAATACCTTTAATATTTTCATATGTTCATCAGCACGACATACATATAATAAAAAATCTTTATTCTAACAATAATCATATCGTTGACATAATAATATTTACGTTGGAGTTTCGTGAAATAAGTTTATTTACGGTAGAAAATGCGACTCTTGTCGTGATTAAGGTGTTCTTTATCCCCCTTAGAAAATTTAAGATCATAGTTACTTAGTTAGCACAACATTCAAGTATCTTCGAATAACTACGTTCACAGAAATTTAAAAATATTCTACATTTGAAAATAATATCATATTAAACAGTGCTTGTAATTATTATGCAGGAATGGTCGTGGAAAAAAAATGTATATTATTTAATATATTATCTCATAATTTGATTACAGTACATCCAAAGAATTATCTTCATGAAGATTTTGAGGTGGCTTGGGGAAATATAGAGTGAAGTTTGTTACAGAACTGTACATAGTCAGTCGTCCTACTCGCACTAAGGGATTATGAGTACCACAATATCATGACGCGAAACGTGAACGAAGTTCGCTCGAATCACGTTTTATTGATTTTTAGTCCGAAGTCGTTTAGCAATTCTTAACTGAAGAGTAAACATAAGATTAAATGAATAATAAGTATATTATTAGTTTCAAACATTACTTTTTTTTAAAATACGCCAGGGAAATCTTTACCTCAAATAATATATTTATTACAGTCTTCGAAAGATATACCTTAACAGCGTTGTTCTGTTGGTAAAGCAACGACATGGAGTTTTCAACCTACTGCTCTATTGGATACGAGTTAATGTTTCCAGATCCAATGCATTTGAAAATCGAATTATTTCATAACGAAGCTTTAAGCTACAACAAAATTTGCTTTCGAACAGCATGATCCTCGGTAGTATAGTGGTGAGTATGCTCGCCTGTCACGCGAGAGACCGGGGTTCGATTCCCCGCCGGGGAGATACTTTTTTTCGTTGGAGCAAATTTAATTTTCTTTAAGAATAGGAAGGAGACAGTAGTAGTTGTCGTCAGATGTTGAACATATATTTGTATGGGCGGATTACTTTACAAACATTTTTCTTGCCTTTGAGGTAGACATCAGTAATGCCAGAGGCGCAGCTAAGTCGCTGTCTACGGTTGACTATTCTCCGATATTTAACAAATAAAGTGACAAGTGTTTTATATGCATTTAATCAATACCTATACTCTAGCAACTAGGGCCTAGCAGATACAAAACACATTTCGTCTCCTTTACCCTCTTAAGCCGCATTAATGTTGGAATGCGGTCTGATTTACAAAAGTAAAGTTTCCCGAAAGAGTTCGTGAAGCCTGTCTATAAAAAGTCTATCTAGTTTAAGTTTTTCAAGACTAATCCTACAAACAGAACCAAGACTCTTATACCCTACTCTCAAACTTCTAGAAGAACGACGCCCAATTATTCTGTATTTTTCAGAAGATGTGAATATCGGCGACTCAACGTCTCGAAATCTAAGAAACCCGACCAACGCCGTTCTAATATCAATCATTTTAAAAACCTATAGCGCGAAACAAAGGTTTAAAAGTACTCGTAAGAGATCTGTCTCTTGGGCAGAGCCAGTTAATGAAACTGAAGACTGATTATGGTACCATCATTTCGTTCAATTCTGAGCGTTTGAGAGAGTTCCAGAAATTCTAAGGAAAGTTATAAACATATTTAGACAATTGAAAAATCTAGCAAAAGACCCAAGGGCTAGATTGGCCCGACACTACTGATGAAATCCCGGATGCCAGCTTGTGTAAGATTAGAATGGCTGTAAAATAACTAAAGAACAACAGGTTATATGATGATGATGAAATTACTGCTGAACCTCTGAAGGCGCGTGGAAGCCCGGTTTTTAAAGCCATTCAGAAAATTTTTAATTTCAACATACTCGATGGGAATATGCCACAGCCATAGACCAGGAGGTCTGTGGTACCTTTCTTCAAAAAGGGTGACAATACCCGTTTGAAGAACTATAAGCCCATCAAACTAGTGGGCGTTGTACCTAAGTTGTTGTTGACAGTCATTACGAACTGTCTTCCGCGTTTGACGACTTCTAGTCACCCGAACAAGCCATTTTTCGAAACAGAGTACGGTACCGTAGATCACATTCATATGTTGCAGTACCTTGTATAAGAGTCCAAAGAATATAAGGAATATAAAGTAAGTATGAAAAAATCTTCGCTTCCATCGAGATCTGGACTGTAACGTGGTCTCTCCAACGCTGCCAAGTTGATCACCAGTGCATCGAAGTGTTGAAGTGTTCGTATGAAAACACTTCTATGTCAAGCCGATTACAGGACCCGGCTTCGGAACCCATTCTTCTACAGACTGCCCTGAGTGAATTTTTGTATGAACATGAATATGGGAAGCGTTTGGGAAGCTGCCCAAAACCTACTCTCATCCCAAATACCGCAATGTCTTAAGACTTAAAGTCTACGATAAGTGATGATATACGTGGTCGCTGAGAATGGACCTTATCAGAGAGCTTAGAGAACAATGGAGAGGGATATGCTCGGAGTTTCCTTACGAATCAGGAATGGGGAGATTCGTACAAAAACCTGACATAGCCCGAATATATATATAAATTGACATAGCCCGAAGGATTACAAGATTGAAGTAATTTTTTTTATTGCTTAGATGGGTGGACGAGCTGACACCCCACCTGGTGTTAAGTGGTTACTGGAACCCATAGACATCTACAACGTAAATGCGCCACCCACCTTGAGATATAAGTTCTAAGGTCTCAGTATAGTTATAACGGCTGCCCCACCCTTCAAACCGAAACGCATTACTACTTCACGGGCTTCACGGTAGAAAAAGGCAGAGTGGTGGTACCTACCCGTGCGGACTCACAAGAGGTCCTACCACCGTAAAAGTAGCAGTGGACCGGACATAGTTCGCAAAACAAATGGCCGGTGCGGCCAATAAGTTCTAGAGTGGCGACGGCACACCGGAAAGCGCAGCGTGAGTATCTTTCCGACGAGGTCGGAGGAATTCACTGGATGCAGACTGCGCAGGTTCGGCTACTGTGGCGAACCTTGGGGGAGGCCTATATCCAGCAGTGGACGTCCGTGGGCTAAAAAATATAACAAAAAAAACTCGAAAATACAGTTCACATGTCTTTGTGTTCAATATCTGGAGCCAATAGACACGCGAGAGACCGGAGTACGATTCCCCGCCAGGGAGATTTTTTATATTTTACTTTAATAATGTTCTATGCACACAAGAAACTTGAATTTGAATTTGAACTTGAACTTTTCGTTTTTTTAAGTAATTCAGTTGTGTAATGCTTTTAGCCTTTTTTTGTTCTTTTAATCATTCTGATTTCTTTTTTTAGCACCTTTAAGGAGCCACATATTTTGAGAGCCGCTATTAAAGGTAACTATGTTGACTAAATTTTTCTCTATATAATTTGGTTATCATAATATGTATTTCTCTGTATATTCAATCCTGCAGGAAAATAGAAATCGTTCCAAGGAAACACGTCTGTGGACGTTATACAACCGAAATTAACGCTAAAGGAATAACAACGTGTAATAAAAATGTAACCTGCTAAAAATACGAGATACCTTAGAAATTAAGGCTTTATGATCTTAGAGATAAAGGTTAGCAGTTAACACACAGAAAGTGTGCGATCGATATTGCTACAACAAAGCTGAACATGCCGGGGATTTCACAAATCCAAGTATGATCCTCGGTAGTATAGTGGTGAGTATGCTCGCCTGTCACGCGAGAGACCGGGGTTCGATTCCCCGCCGGGGAGGCTTTTTTATTTATCGCGTCTTTCAACTAAATCTCATTACATATTTATTTTACAAATCACTATTTGTAACTAAGCAGTTAAGCCTGCAAGCTAGGTTAGTAGTTGCTGGTTAATTAATATTGAACATGATATTGCAGACTTTTTGTATAAACCTGAATAAATTTCTCTAACATTTGTACACCAACATTTGTGCAACATTTGTAATAATCAGAATTTTAGAACTCAGAATTTAAATATGATAATAATATTTGTATATTGTTGTTGTATTTACTGTTCATCTAGCGTGTGCCCAAGGATCGAAATTCGACAATCACTGACATCTCAAAATTTAGACTCATTTTATGCATTACATTTGATTGTTGATAACAGAAAAAAAGCTAAATGAATCAAATGTCTAAAGCTCGTCAACAGGTATTAAACAAAAAAGACGATCGCTTTACAAAAAAAAAGGGAAAGTGGGAACTGTGTCTATTAAAAAAATACTGACATTTTCAAAGATTTTGTTGATAACACCACATATTCATTAATAATAATAAAAAATGCACATTAGAGTTTAATACGAAAAAACACACTTAAATAGCCGCACTAAGCAATTAGTTTCACTTTATCATCCCGGTCAAAATGTTTATGCCTATATGATTAAATTATTATTATAGTGTCATTGGCCCTTGATATGAGTGTAAATTTTCAAGTTAATCGGACATCCTTTAATTTGTGAAAATTATGTTAAACAATTGGGTTACTTAGGTACAGATTAAACTAATAAAGGCGTGTTTGATAAATAAACAAAAATCGACTTAACTGTTCTGTGTTGTAAAAATATAAATATACCGAGTGGAGGGTAAGTTCACATTCCTTACGTAATATCTACGTAATTTATACAACAACAACAAATATTTGTGTTTATTTACAGTTTATGTCGTATATATTCGAAGGTTTGCGTAATTTTGGCACTAAGCACTTGTCAGGACTGGATCTAGATACAGCTAGCACACTCGAATATTCTTTATTCAACTTTCCTATAGGTATTACTGTGTATATCAAATAATAATCAACTTTACTGTGACGTAATAAAACACAATGTTAAATGTATTAACGTAGATTTTGTAGAATCACATCGCAAATTATAACTTATAGAAACCGTCCTCAGTGGTATAAAGGATAGTACGTCCACTCGTATTGAGGGTGGAAGGAACGAGGTTCGATTCCTCGCTGGGGACGTTACGTTTTTTAAATTATTAGCGTAGTTTAAGTTTTTCGTTATGTTTATGGCCTTTTTAAGTATTTCGGTTCAACAATAATTATCACTGTAAGTTTGAAATAGCCACGTATTTTATACATAATTTAATTTTGTAGTGATGTGATTTAGAGTTTAATGATTGCGAGAAATTGTGTTCGTTGGAGAAATCGTATTTGTTTTTCCAAAGATAAATTAGAGGTTAAAAATTTTACTAGTTTGTTTAAAATTAATGTGGCGTAAGACGACTGAAAAAATTACCAAGTAATAAGTACCAAGTAACGAATTTAGGCACTATTTCCGGAATATGTTTAAAAATATCAGTAATTGACAGACATGGTTTAGATTTCACGAGAAACAGGATAAGTACTATATAATATATAAAAGATATACATATTTTTCTATGTGTCTCTTAAATTGAGACGGATATAACGTCTCATCTTAGGCAGCATTAACGTGGTTCTTTGGATTATGACAACCGAACGTCAAGATCAACGATTTTTTATTATTATTTAATATTTCAACATAATAAGGTAGGCTGTGTTGTTTTATTACTAAGTTATAGTCGTATGAACTACCATCTATGACCAAACCGAGAAAACAGAAGTACATCAACAGGTTCGCAGTGCACGCAAATCTCGTGTTTGCAACTAGATGGAGTTGTTCGACTGAGACACCGCTTTCCTACCCCTCCTAGTATTGATTCTGTCTTTCGCTGATATCCAGACGATTTGGCGCTTTACTGTTCACGTTAGAGAGTGCAATTTTCTTTAATTTAAATAATTTTTGAGGAAACTGATCAAAAATTTAACTTCATTGGAATATCCCTCGGTGGTATAATGGATAGTACGTCCATTCGTGTTGAGAATGGGAGGATCTGGGTTCGATTCCCTAGCCGGGGGGGTGAAATTTTTCAATTTTTATTTGAACACGTTTTTAGATTTACCTCATTTCCACTCCCTGTTTGCCATGCAGGAACAATTAAATCTCCTTTCGATTTATACGTCAAAGGAAAGTTTTGTGTGTTTCAAGTATTCAATGTTGAATATGATGGTTTTTCTTTAACTTAAACATTAAATAATTTATTGTTTTATTTGAGAGTTATAAATAAAACGTACAAAGATATTTTCATTTGCGTTTGGACTACTGCAGCCAGTCCTCAGCAGTATATTTGTCGACTAAATGGAATCGAATATTTTTTTAATCAATATCTATATATTACTGGTGGTAGGACCTCTTGTGATTCCGCACGGGTAGGTACCACCGCCCTGCCTATTTCTGCCGTGAAGCAGTAATGCGTTTCGGTTTGAAGGATGGGGCAGCCGTTGTAACTATACTGAGACCTTAGAACTTATGTATATCTTAAAATAAAATTGTTACCGTTTGAATTTAAAGGCAAATTTACTATTATACTAGTAGTGTGACAGTCGTAAGCCGACTTGGCTCTGCCCTGGCAAGTGCTTAGTTTAGGTAAAATGTGACTTTGTATTTACTCGTCTATTTAATTGATTTGTATAAATATCCTAACACACACAAGCGTATACAAGATTTACATTTTCTTAGTGTTGAATTCCGTAAAATCTTCTTGGGATCCTCGTTTCACAATAAATAAATCATTTTTTTACTCAAATATATACATAGTAAGAGTGGTGGGCCTAAATCAGAAATGTAATTAAAGCTTACCATAAATTATCGAATGGTAAGCAATATCGACAATTACATCGAAAAATAAGCGGTTTTGTTTTTAAAGTTAATACTCGTGTATTAATCAAGCTCATTGTTAAGTACGCATGATTTTTTTTTCAAATACACTACACAAAATAGCTTCGAGCCGTCAAATGCGGAACTTTTCACTGTAATTTAAACGGTATGGGAGGAATATATAATAGATATTCACGACGATCTAAATCTAGTACCGATACGTAAGTATCTTAAGAAAGCGCCAGAATGCTACTTTGAAAAAGCGGCGAGACACGATAATCCTTTTTCGTGGCAGCCGCTGATTACTTATCGATGTCTTTTTTATTTTTTATTGCCCGTGTAGGTAAACGAGCATACGGCCCCCCTGATGATACGGACTTCAGCAATGCCTGGGGCAGAGCCAAGCCGCAGCCTACCGTATGTTTTATCGGAGTTCCTCCGGATCCACTTTCGATGCTTATAGACTCCTCAAGCACCGGTCGCCATCCTCATCGATTTCATTGACTACAACGAAGAGCTCGACGAGCGATCTATTCCATAGACAGAGCCCACTGAGTTTCTCACCGGATCTTCTCAGTGGGTCGCGATTCCGATCCGGTGGTAGATTCTGCGAAGCACTGTTCTTGCTGGAGTGTGAGGCTAGTGTTAGCAAATTCACTTAGGTTGAGCCCTTGCACTCACCTAGCTGTCCGGGCGTAGCTGGAATAGCCCCTTAGGCTACCAGCTTATAGGTAGGGAAAAAAAATGTTACCTAGCATGTGAGAGATGAGAATCAGTGTGTAAATGTCCTCCTTCATGCTAATCGTCGATTGTGGGGAGTGTCATTTTTATTTCAATATGTCTAATAAGGGTAGCATTTGTTCAATATAATGTATAAGGACAAATGCATATACGCGTCATCCTTATACCCATATTTGCATTCCTATCCATGTACATATGTATATTAGTACAAAATATTAAATTTTTGCTAGAACTACATCTGTAGGAGGGCAAGGAAACTACAGTAACATCAGCAGAGCTTCCGATCGATGTAAGTCTGACTGTGAGGAACAAAACTAGATGGAGTTGATTCCTGTGGCCCTTCGATATTATATTCACAATCAAGGGAGTACCATCTTTGTGTAAAGACCATAAGTGCTAATTTTAACTGAATATTTACAAAATTTCGGAAACTGTTTCAGATTTGATCATGAAATTGTACAATCCTCGGTAGTATAGTGGTTAGTATGGCCGCCTGTCACGCGGAAGACCGGGGTTCGATTCCCCGCCGGGGAGATTTTTGTTTTTGTTCAGGTTTTACAATTACTTTGATATTGATTCTCAAAAAACTCAATATTTTATTAATTCAAAACAAAAAGCACACAGCAGATAGTCGTCAAATTCTTTATCAAAGCTGCTTTTTTTATTTAATAGATTATGTTGACGTTACTTTGGACTGGGATGAAGAGAATAACTGATATGCAAATAATATAAGCACGGGCTTTCTTATTTTTTTTGTTTGTACTCATTAGTATTGTTTATTACCTAAATTGAAATCGGAATTCACTCCTCATTCATGGTGAGTACCTATCACATATCTATATAACCACTTTCTAATGTTATTTTTCGGGTAGTGGAGATACCCAGGAAACGGAAAAAAAATACATTCAAATCCTTATACATAGAAGCGACTTTAACACATATTTTCCCGATTTTAAGGTTCTAATATCAAGAGATAATCTTCCGTTCTATGTTTTAATTAAAATTTAATTAATTGTTTGCACTAGGACATTTGAGGGCGTCAGCGTAAAAGTGACCTAAGCTTACCATAGTCAGTATGTAGATAATGAGGTATGAATTTACATTTACATACTTCGTAGCCAAAAATAATTCGCGCAAAAATAATGTTTACAAAGCCATCTGTTATCTATGTGTGAAACTGTGTTTTAAATAAATTGCAATATATAGGCACGAATATGAAAAATTATGGGTTAGGCCACTTTTACGCTGACGGCTTCATTTATGAGTATTAATATTCATTTAATATGATTAGTTCAAAAACTGCAAAAGAAGCCACGCTTCAATAACCTTATTAAAATCTTATTAATAATTCATTTTATCATTTTATAATCCTGTTGATACTTGGGTCAGTTATGTCAGTCTGGATATTAGAGCGCTGTTTTACAATTACTGTACTGTCATCGGTCTTTGACGCGTGTAAAAATTTTCAAGTTAATCCGACTTCATTTCAAATCAGTGAAAACGATCAAAGAATCCGTTATCTAAAAACAAACATACATACTGTTACGCGCTGGGGTTCGGGATAAATAAAATTTTACCGAAGTACAAATTAAAAATTGTATTCAACACTTAGAACGCTTAAAACACTCGAACAAACACTTTAAAATTCTCAATTCGCTTCTTCCGCTTCGCTTCAGGTGATTCGTTCGCTGTTTCGTTTCGAGTAGTTCCGATTAATGATTTATTTTTTATTTTTTATTGCCTAGATGGGTGGACGAGCTCACAGCCCACCTGGTGTTAAGTAGTTACTGGAGCCCCTAGACATCTACATCGTAAATGCGCCACCCATCTTGAGATATAAGTTCTAAGGTCTCAAGTATAGTTACAACGACTGCCCCATCCTTCAAACCGAAACGCATTACTGCTTCACGGCAGAAATAGGCAGGGCGGTGGTACCTAACCGCGCGGACTCACAAGAGGTCCTACCACCAGTAAAACCATGATTGACTGCGTGCCATCTATGCAACGCTTTTATAGCCGATATCACATTCCTAGAATTATCGAGAATATTCCACAGCTCTATAGTATTGTTTCCGCTATCTGACAATAGATGGCGTTACTCTTACCGGCTTAACAATATATACCGAAAACGTGTCAATAATATTATATTGTAATATTTAGTGTAGTGCATACGTTAGTAGTTATAACTAATATATCGAAGGCATTTTCGTAGTATGAGTTCACAACTCATCCGATTTTAATTGGTTACGCCAGTTCAAAGGCAACGCAGCGTGAATGCCGTCACCGACATTGAGAATTGAGGTCGAAACCACACTTATGAATATTGTTACAATAATTTGCGCTACAAACTCGAATGTATGAGAGCTTTGCAGCAAACGTAGTCACGATGTATAGTATTATTGCTTAGTATAACCACAAGAAATATACTCGCAAAACTGACGCAAGTTTTAATTTACCTAACATTCATTGGAAAAGCATTAAAATCTTCACTAACATCTTCAATAAAGTGAAACGGCCGATAAACATTAATTTTAAATCGCCACATTTTAAAAACTAAAGATAAAAAAACAGTTTGCTTGTACGTATTTTTATGATTACTTCGGTCATCATTTTTGATTAGCTTATAACAGGTGATTTTGGAAGTTGGGTTTTTCAGTAATAAAACTAAAATACATATATTTCAATTGTAAAGTAGCCAACAAGTTCACGTTGCATTTTGGGCAGTAAATCTCGATTATTCTTGCAGATCAGTGAAGGCGTAAGGTTTTTAAGATTTTCAGGTGAAGCGGCAATTTTTGTGCGAGATTTAAATCACTACATAGTATAAAACAATGTCGCTTTCTCTGTCCCTATATTTGTCTGTCCCTATGTATGCTTAAATCTTTAAAACTACGCAACGGATTTTGATGCGGTTTTTTTTAATAGATAGAGTGATTGAAGAGGAAGGTTTATATGTATAATAACATCCATTAAATAGTGGAGAAATCAATAATAAATTACAGTTTCAGAAGCGAAGCGAGGGCGGGTCGCTAGTAGTAGTAATAAAAATACCATTTTTTTGAACGAATAAAAGCAGTCGTTCCGGAATTTGATCAAATGATACAGGCGATCTCGAACCCTAATTGTTGCTCTTACTAATCGGTTCACGTAGATTTTTACCATTCTGCTTGTTTATGCCGCGAATCAATCATAATTTCCGGCAGAATATTAAGATAGTTGTTGTTACAATGCTATTGATATTACAATTTTATTCCTCGTGATGGAAGCCGATTAAAGACGTTAAGATGGCTGTAGACTCCAACAAGGCTTTACAATAAATAAGTATTTCTGAGTATTTGTGGCGTTCTTTGAAAAATTGGCACAAAAGTTGAAACCAACTGCGACTTTGATAGCAATAACAGAGCCGCTTGAGTTGAGTTATATATTAAACAAAATTTGGGTATCTGGATAACTAGAGGTGGATAGGTCCAATATACGAGAAACTGAACGATGTGATGAAATAAAAAAATTAAAAACCTACTTTTAATTACATTGCGAATATTTTTTAAATAAAATATTAATAGTGTGTCTCTTTTATAATTAATTTATTGCCTTTTAGTATGGTTAACTCGTAAAATTCATTGCCACGCACATACAATTTTTTCTTGATAGATATCAAATAATTCTAAGATAATAAAAAAAAACATGTACGACCCGTATTATTTTTCAAAAAATTCAAGACGTATGTAAATATTCTGTAATGTAATTAATAATTTATACGACGTGGGCAATTAATTAAACTACGATGAACAATTTAACAATAAGAAGTGAAAGTAAAACAAGTGCAGTTTGTTTATCTCCTGTCTATTCATGCCAAAGCGTTGAAATAGCTACAAACTTATGCACTAACTTATTTACTTACTGTCAGCTTATATACCAATATAAAACATTTAGTAATTTAACACACAAAATAAAAATAAAACAATATTCATTATCTATATATTATCTATCTTTTTTTTACAATATTTGATCTGTATTATCAATCGAAATATAAAGATTTGCTGGTGTTTGGACGAATTATCTTTTTATCAATACATTGTTCTAATATTTAGAGTACACTGTTTTCATATTTGAAAAGCCTTCCTTTCATTTCCACAGCATATACATAAATAAACAAAAAACAATCGCAAAAAATCTCAAGCCGACAGACACATAGAACATTTTAGTTCGCAACGCATTACTGCTTTAGACAAGTAAACACAACGGTCGATTGCAAAAAAAAAAAAACAGAATTGGAAACTTCGCTTAGCAATAAAATACATTTACGATGATGGTCGTTTGCATCCAACGAGTTATTAATTGAGTGCGTTACATACAGTTACAAAAATAACAAAAACTAAATATTTGCAAACGAATTCGCTTGTGTGAAATAGCCGTTAGCGAAGCCAAATGTTTGACATACAATATATATCTAATAAAAAGAATTCGTTTTGACGCGTTCGATTATGGCACAGATAGACAGGCGAAATATAAATAAATATAGTTTTTCTCTTTTTTGTAAAGTGGTAAAGAATATTGACAACCAAAAATTGTAAACATTGTTTTACTTTCGTTTTTTTTTTTTTACTAATTATTACATTGACATACAAACATTATACAAATTGTATGTAAAATAAAAGGTAATTAATTATATCTATTGATACATTAGGTGACGACTACATTGGAATGAATGAAAATCCTACAAGTGTGCTTAGTGCGAGTTTTTTAACGTTCTAAATAGCGTAAAAGTTAACTCAAAGTATGCAGTTGGAACAGCGCCCCAAGCGGCAAACTTAGGCAAACCTTTCAACTCCATAGAAATTTGAGTTAACTTTTACGCTATCGAGTACTTTAAAAAACTCGCACTAAGCACAAAGATGTATGAACGGGTTTAATGTGTAAAATTAGTGCTATATGTATTGGAACTCACCTAATTTTCCAGGTATCACATCAAAAGTCTCGCATTTGTCTAAGACAAACGTCGGACTGGTGTATATTTCCTGAAAACAGACAAACAATGTTTAGAACAGAAAATTCATATTAAAAACCATGTTTATACAATAATGATAATAGAAACGTTAATTTTTCATCATATTATAGATTAATTACGATTGATTAAGATTAAGAGTCTTGAATATTTTTGTATTAAAGTTACGACTACAATTCATTTAAGATCTTTTTGTACATTAGGCTCAATGTTCAGAATGTAGTAATTTTAAAAAAATCATTATAGATTAACTTTCTATTGAATTGATTAAGCTTTACAGGGGTGTTTTCAGAAAATCAAGGTCTATTTCAGAAATTATAAATTTATGTACGGTTGGGGAATGGCAGTCGGCTATTTCACTTGCGTATTGAACACCAAGACAGCTAGTAACTCAATTGCAATAATAGCGGACTCCGATAATTGCGTAAGAATTCTAGTGACAGAAAGATTAACTAGTGAATGGGGTAAATCATACAATTATTAGTAACTATGCATCACTATGTCACAAAATATATAAAACATAAGATTTTTTAAAGATTTTCTTATTTTATTCGATTAGATTTTATTCGCAGCAACGAACGAATCGAGTTTTGTCGATATTCAAGCTACACTCAGAACTATTTTCGAACCGCATTTGAAGAAGTACAAGTTATAACCCTCGTGAAACATCATATCAGCAACTGTACTTTTTTGTTTTTAATGCTTCGTATTGTTTATTCATTTTGGGATAACCCATAAAGAATACTCCCCCCTTCCCCCTCTCTCACTCCCTCTCTTTCTCTATCAGAACATTTGATATTAATATGCCCAACGATTGACCCCCAATGTTTTAGTCACGCCTTTCTATTCTCGTTGACTTTTTGCGATTCAATTCAGTGACCAGTAGAATTACTTGAGTATTTTACTAGAAACTACTGCCGATTCACAATTATTTACGGTCACGTACGTAATTGTTACTGTGGTATAGATTATAGACGATTACGAAAATAGCGTCCGGATTAGAGAGATAAATAATAATCTTGTCACATGAAGTAAACATAAATCCATAAAGAAGAAAATGGTTATTCTTTCAAAACAGCCTAGGCTATAGTAGAATTATTTTGACCGTGCAGTTTGGGTCATGAAACATAGCCCGGCTAGGGCGGTGAGCATATTGCGCGGGCGCAACGCCATTATCGATAAAAACAAATGAGTCATCGAAGGCAGGTACACGGCGGTGGGGTGGAATACGAAGGGTGGTGAGACATTGTTATGTTATGAGTCATTTGTACTTACCTGAAAAGTATAGTACATTATGTCAAAGAGAAATGTGTTTTTATGCATTCGTTCTCTGAATTTCCTTAGTGACACAATGGCTACTCCTTTGTTTTGTATCAAAACGGCAGAATTTATTAAAAATAATATTTGGACGTGTTGTTATCAACAATGTGTTAAAATTTTTCACTGAAATAAGAATAGATCCCGAAAAGATACAAAGTGTTAATTTCTGCCGTTCTCGTTAACTTGCTGCGGCGATATGTGTTATAAGTTCGATTAGTGATTTTTTCTTTCATATTTATCACTAAACCACAAAATGAAAAAACTAAATACACTATCGATAACGCTTATCGACAACAATAATGCGCATCACTATGCCCGTCCATAAGGCTCGTGAGTGGAAGAGAGAGCGAAATACTCGCTTCACCGCTCCGATTTTTTATGACCCAAACTGCACGGGCAAAATAATTCTACTATAGTAAATAAAAAATACGTATTCGAAACTGTATATGCCAGGAAAACAAGTTATGGTTGACAGAATGGACAGTGATATAGGCTAGACAAGATTTAAATGCAATTAAATTAGATATGACACGGTATTACACTGGTGGTAGGACCTCTTGTGAGTCCGCAAGGTTAGGTACCGCCATCCTGCCTATTTCTGCCGTGAAGCACTAATGTGTTTCGATTTGAAAGGTGGGGCAGCCGTTGTAACTAATCTGAGACCTTGGAACCCATATCTCAAGGTGGGTGGCGGCATTTATGTTGTAGATGTGATGGGCTGTGAGTTCGTCCACCCATCCATGCAATAAAAAAAATTACATTTATTTCATACATACATTATTTGATGCAATTTTTATATATTCGATGGTAGCCTCAAGGGTTATTCCAGCTACTTTCTGGCTGGTAGGTGAGCTCACGGGCTCAACCTGAGAGTTTACTAACACTAGACCTAGCAAAAGCAGTACTTCGTAGAATCTAACATCGGATCGGAATCGCAATACACCGAGAAGTTCCGGCGAGAAACTCAGTGAATTGTGTCTATGGACTGGTTCGGACATCACTGTTTTCATCGTAATCAACAAGTTCGGCGAGGACGGTGATCGTTGCTTGAAGAGCCTAACACCTACGAAAGCGGATCCGGGGGATCCAACGAGATATGTATTTTGGGCGACGGTGGCTTTGCGTTGCCCCGTTGCCTTAGTCGAATATGTAATTAACGGTGGCCAAACCATGCTCTAACTTCCCCCCAAAAAATGTGTTGCAGTTTGAGCAATAGAACCGGTCTTGCCCTGAAAAGCTAGCGACGGCTTCCGCTTTCTAATGTTGATGGACTTCAGTAATAACTTGACCCTAAAGTAAACTGCGAGGTAATGCGCTCTAAGCTATTTATTTCTACAAGCTTTGAATATTGGACATAATTAATGTTTGAAGAAATGTAAATTAAAATAGTAAATCGCTAAATCTTATGAACAGTACCAGCGACACCGTCGACGGTGACCTTGTGGTGACCGTTGAACGTGTTTCTATTAATTGAAACAGCTTCGTATTTTGTCGATGAACGGAGCTTTTACGACGAAGACGTTTCACTATGAAGCTTTGAAACTTTTTTTATGTAGTTCGGTAATCGGTCACACTGGTTGCCTTCTATTGCGGTTACAGCCTGTACGGTCACCGGAGCCAAATAAAAACCAGATACCGAAGGTCGCTGTTAGTCTTTTTGGATTGTGTAGCTAAATTGCAAAATAAACGGTGCGTCTCAGACATCACAGTCAAGAATCGTTTAGTCGAGGTGAAGAAATTAAACTCTCAGTAAACAAATAGGTCGACGTTATTAAACTTGACTAGTGAACTCAAATAACCTTTTTGTAGATTCTCAATTTTCGAATTAGTAGATCTATCTCTTTTTAAATCTATCTCTATTTCAACCTAATAGACCGATTGAATTTAAAAATGCTTCCAAGATATTAGATACTAGCGACCCGCCCTCGCTTCGCTTCGGAAACATTAAAACACACATGAAACAAAAAAATAATAATAAAAAAATAAATAAAAAAGTAGCCTATGTTCATCAGGGACAATGTCGGCTTCTAATGGAAAAAGAATTTTTCAAATAGGTCCAGTAGTTTCGGAGCCTATTCGAAACAAACAAACAAACAAATCTTTCCTCTTTATAATATTAGTATAGACATAGTGTCCTTAAGTACAGGGATTTCTATACTATTGTTATCGGAATAAGATTTCTTAAAATTATTTATCTAAAGTTTTAGATTAGATGATGAAATCCCTAGAACAATAAACGAATATGTGAAGAGAATATTTGCAAAAAATATATTTGTACAAGCTTCTGCTATAGTCTGACTGCTTCTTTTACTGAATACAATTATGCAAGTAAAAATATATTTATTTTTGTTTTTTTTTTTTATTGCTGATATGGGTGGACGAGCTTACAGCCCACCTGGTGTTAAGTGGTTACTGGAGCCCATAGACATCTACAACGTAAATGCGCCACCCACCTTGAGATATAAGTTCAGTATAGTTACAACGGCTACCTCACCCTTCGAACCGAAACGCATTACTGTTTCACGGCGGAAATAGGCGGGGTGGTGGTACCTACCCGTGTGGACTCCCAAGAGGTCCTACCACCAGTGATTACGCAAATTATAATTTTGCGGGTTTAATTTTTATTACACGATGTTATAACACCGATTTCCCCTATAACACAATTTATCATTTTCAATTAATTTTTCTTGTCATTTTTCTCAAACAGAGTATCGGAAGACACTATTTAAAAGCCTGCAAACACATTGCATACTAAAAACGATAGTGTGACAACAATAATTAAAAGTAAAAGGCTTTGTCGAGTGGGTAGCAGCCGACCTTGTCAGCTCAACAGTTTCAACACCCACAAAGATCCATCCCACAACCATTGGAAAAAGGAATGTTAACCAATATATTACATATATGGACAAGTCGTTTGGAATTATGGAAACAGTCCATATATTTATATCGAGAAAGATTATGTAAGCTGTATTCTTATAGAAGAGAGGTAAGAAGTTTCATAATTTCAAATACGGTTTAAATTCTTACGGTATTTATTAGTATATTATTATGTCGTAGTGTAGTGTAGTGTAGTGTAGTGTAGTGTAGTGTAGTGTAGTGTAGTGTAGTGTAGCGTAGCGTAGTATTCATCGGCTTTATTAAACTTTTGCCAAATTCATATGGATTACGTATATAGATGTTTCCTAATAAATCTTAAACCGCGCCCGGGTCATTAACTTGGACTCACGCTGGTCTTCGAAAAGTCAATTTTAAATGTAGGTACGATTAATAATGCCTATTTTGGTGACCCTAGTTCGTTTATAGGTCGATGATTTTCAAATTCCGAATTTGTATCCAGATTTATTTGATATATCCTTATTGCCAGTTTTACAGAATTTTAACCGTACAAAAAATAATATTTCTTAACGATGGCTTTAGAAGAAGTCTAGCTTAAAGATTACATTTATTTATAATAATTTATAATTTCGTTATAACATAGTGCCGGGAGTACTCTGGATTTTGTCTACGGTAACTAGTCAAACTTGGCCCGGTTCGCGAGACGATCTTTTATTAGGCTTTGTTCTGATAGCTGCTAAACTTTACAAAATCACCCGCTAGATCAATGCGATTGTAAGCAATTTCCCGTACTACAGAAAACATACACACATTGATCTTCATATTATATATTTTTATAAATGGGTATAAATCTATAAATGGGTATCTGGTGGTAGGACCTCTTGTGAGTCCGCACGGGTAGGTACCACCACCCCGCCTATTTCTGCCGCGAAGCAGTAATGCGTTTCGGTTTGAAGGGTGGGGTAGCCGTTGTAACTATATTGAGACCTTAGAACTTATATCTCAAGGTGGGTGGCGCATTTACATTGTAGATGTCTATGGGCTCCAGTAACCACTTAACACCAGGTGGGCTGTGAGCTCGTCCACCCATATAAGCAACAAAAAAAAAAAAAAAAATATTAAAATATTTGTAATAAATGAAATTTGTTCTAGTTTGAATTTTTTTTTTTTTAAATTCGCCGCTATCTGATTAAAATGCGAAAAGACAAAGGTCACCACCGAACTACTCTTAGTTTCAGTGGACGTCGAATTCTTTGCTGTTTCAAACCGGTTCACGATGTTTCTCCAATAATAAACATTCGCATTTATGTATTTTTGATATACGAAACAAACTCTATCGCACAGGTAGGTATATTCCAAAGGTTCTTTTTTTGTCGAATTATCAATACTAGAGGTCCCACAGTAGTCGAAATTCGACTATAATTAATTGGAATCGTAAGTTTGTACACTATTATGATTGTATTTTATACAAATTTCGCCAAGACAACACTATAAAAAATATTAACAAAGACAAACCATATCCTATACTCAATTTGACAACAGACGTCAAGAACAAAAGTTTGACAATAAATAGTATGCATCGGTGTGTGCGTCAAATACATGGTATGTAGTGTGTGTAATGTTTTCTTTATTGATTTAATGTATCTTTTATGCATTATTTAAAAAAAATATTAGTATGTGCATTTCTTCTCTATATTCTCTATAAGTGTGGAAAATTTCATACTCCTCCGTCCGCGCAATTTTCGTAAAAAGGGATACAAAGTTTTTGCTTCACGTATTAATATATAGATGAACTTGAATCGACCGGTATATTCAAATTATATCTACACTATAATTATCCACACCAAACTGTGACATATATTGTGTGATAATTAAAAGTACTTTTACGTTTTTATTTCGCGTCTACAGTGTATAAATTATTAATATCGTGAAACTGGTTTCAATCGTGTGTAATTCTCGCGGAAACTAAATAAAATACTATATTTTTGTGCAATTCTTAAACATTTTATCTTAGCTTTGTTTTTTTTTAACCGACTTCAAAAAAATTAGGAGGTTCTCAATTCGACTGTATGTTTTTTTTACCTCATATAAGTCTTAAATTTGCATTAAGTACGTGCGTGACAAATAGCTGAATAACTCAATATCACGCCAACCGATTTAGATGATTATTGTTTTTAGTGTATATTAATTTGTTTTGGAATATCTTTTTTTTCTATTCGAGGTCTGTTTTTGTTAAAGCAGGTCTATTTATAATTATATTGTCTATGGTACTAATGAGCCGTGGCAGGTCTGCTCACCTAAGCAAATTAAAAACTGTTAAAGGTATTATTTGAAAATCTGCTCTCGCTTCCGTTCCAAGTTACAGCTGTCATTGCCTTCCACTCCACTGCCTTAGCTTTTCGTTCAGTAACCGGGCTAATGTTCTATTGAAAGGTTAGAATAGAAACCCATTGGAAAAATTAAAAAATGTTTATTATTCAGTTTTTTTTCAAATTTGAAAAATCTTTATTACCTTTTGAGATATTTGCAAAAAACTAAGCCCCCTTTTTTAGTTAATTGTTAATAGGTACTATTACAATTAGCGGAACTTCATTTTTTTCAAAAATCATCTAGTTGCTATTCCAAATCCTCATTCATAATTTTTGGATACTGCTCAACAAAGTTGGTCCAAATGGCACTTGTTGACTAGTCTACTATATTCTAAATTACATTTCAGTTTGCTACAAACCGCTTTGGCAGACGGTGTTTAAATTGGACGCGTCTTGGGTTGTGTCGTCGAATGTACCACAGAACAAAATAAAGTAGGACCGAGATCTCCGAGTTTACGAATAATCAACTGTACGTACCTATGTATTTCCAAGGAAATATCTGTTAAAACCGTGACAGAGACAGATATTTTTATAAATTTACTGGTGGTAGGACCTCTTGTGAGTCCGCGTGGGTAGGTACCACCACCCTGTCTATTTCTGCCGTGAAGCAGTAATGCGTTTCGGTTTGAAGGGTGGGGCAGCCGTTGTAACTATACTGAGACCCTAGAACTTATATCTTAAGGTGGGTGGCGCATTTACGCTGTAGATGTCTATAGGCTCCAGTAACCACTTAACACCAGGTGGGCTGTGAGCTCGTACACCCATCTAAGCAATAAAAAAAAATATCGTTAGACGTTGGACCAAAGCAATGACATCATTGAATTTAGCGGCAGCGTGTTACATCGACTCAGCACGCGGCACGCGATCGTCATGACGTGCCGCTTCTGACAGGGCAATGCTAATTTATTGTTTATTCACTTTTATTTTATCCTATTCGTTAATATTTAAATCGCAGACCCACCTAAGATTGAGTGATTATTATTGGAAACTTTAGAAATCACATTGTAAATGCTGCTGACAATTTGTATAAATACATTTTAAATTTAAATTTACCACCTTAATTCTTTCCGGACAAGATCACTTCTTGGTGTTTAGAGAAATTACAAATGTCTTTTGTTAAGTAGTTTTAAGGATTTTTTTTAAATTAAAATATTTTTGTTACTTTTGAAGACATTTACAAACATTTTTAAATTATATCAACTTACGACCGACACAGAATGCAGTTTCACCACTGATAATAATCGGCAAGATACACAAGCCTATAAGGGGCTATTTCAAACACGCCCGGACGGATAGATGAGCTCACGGGCTCAATCTGAGAGATAAGCAAGAGCAGTGCTTCGTAGAACCTACCACCGGATCGGAATCGCGACCCACTGAGAAGACCCGGCGAGAAACTCAGAAAGCTGTGTCTATGGGTTAGTTCGCTTGTCGAACTCTTCCTCGTAATCGACGAGTTCGACGAGGATGGTTACCTACCAGTGTTTGAGGGTCCTAAAAGCACCGACAGTGGATCCGAGGGATCCGACAAGACATGTTTCAGGCGACGGCGGCTTTGTGTTGCCCGTCGCAGTTGGATAAGAGTTCTTTTGCGTACTGTTCACTGACCAAAGTTCTTTTCAGCACTGTTTAAGTATAATGTACACTTCTTACGGTAAAAAAAGGCAATTTATATGTTTCCTTAAAGTAAGCGAAATCTAGAAGATATTTAGCTTAACAACAAAATCAATGATTTAAAAAAAAACACTATTCGCAACGGCGTCATGTCAATTGCTAATTGTCATTTATATTTTCTTATGTTAAAATAAAATTAGTGTGCCAGTGTGAATTGACCAAAAAGTACCGATCTTCCCACATATATATGCATACAATCGTTTTTGTTTTTGATAGAATGCGCATTAAAAAGTATCAACATTTTACTAGAGACAGTTAAAATTGAAAAACACAGTTTTAGTGATGAAATTAAACCAGCATTAGGGTAGAAATTGGATTGAATCGAAAATGATCCAGAGGTACCCAGGTACCCAAAATATGCGGTGATCATGTCTCCGATGACCTGGACACGAGACGGTGAGACGCACTTCGCTGTACTTGACATAAGTGGCTTCAGATCACACCCGGTCACCGTCCTCGTCGAACCCATCGCTCGCGACAAAGGGCTCGACGAGCGAATTAACCCATTGACATAGCCCACTGATTTTCTCGCCGGATCTTCTCAGTGGGTCGCGTTTCCGATCCGGTGGTAGATTTTGCGAAGCACTACTCTTGCTAGGGCCAGTGTTAGCAACACTCCAGTTTGAGCCCCGTGAGCTCACCTACATGTTAGGGCGAAGGTGAAATAGCCTCTCAAGGCTATCATCAGTAAAAAAATCAGATCACACAAAAAGGCCTTAGACGGACGCATCAAGATGCTCAGCAACTAGCCAATGATTAGAGGAAGGCGAGGAAATTCGTTCTTAATTACCACATTTTTTGATCCGACGCAATTTTTAACTCACATGAAACCAACAAATGATATGATGATTATATAGCAAAATATATACCTAACTTAATAAAAATGATAAGAGCTTAAAAATCAATTTATAAATAGCCGAAGACAAATTATAGCAGTCAAGATTGTTTTGTTATGTTTATTAGCTTTTGACGAACAAGATGTTGTATATACATAATAATATATATCAATCGATTTCAAGACAATTAATCTTAAGGTGACCAGGTTGGAATATCGATCATTGAGCGAATATTGGTAACATCATAACAATGTATTCAGAATCCGTTTGCGTGTCGATAACGATTATATATGTTTTTAAAGAATCGATTCCATCTGTGTTTAACACTGAATCTATGCTTTGCGAACCGATAAGTCGTCTTAGTTCAGTAAGTTTATCCGATTGCATTCTAAATTAATTAGAACATTTTTTTGTATATCACGAACAAAGCTCCGCTACCGTATCGAGAGCAGCATCAGATGTGCTTATTGTCAATAATACGAAATTAATCTTTAAATCGACGACGATAGAGTAGATTTTTGCTATTCCAAACTTCAGTGTAACAATTAAATTGGATTATTACATACCCAGGTATTCCAGAACTTAAAAACATTTTGTTTGGAGTGTTGGATTGCTAATTGGATACGATGTATGCAGTTTAATTTTTCTACAAACATGTTCGTGTTTATACCCAATTAAAACTATAGATAATATTATCATTGAACATAAAGACAACGATGGTCAAGCCAAATTAAGAGTAGTTGAATGTAAATAATAGTCATTGTTAATCATCATTTACTTAAAACTCAATTATCTGATTTCAGTAAAATATGTACATTTATAGTTGTAGTACTGACGAGATGAAATATTTTTTTTACTGTGATTGAGATAAGCAAAATTCCATTGTTATATAAATCGCGGTTTATAACGAAACTATTATTAGGCACGGTAAGATTATATTATGGCAATATAATCGTTGCAAAACAATAAAACAAAAAAAGTTGATAAAAGAAGAATAAGTTACAATGATCTTAAATGCCATGGACATAGTTCAAGCATTCCTGCTCTACAAGAAAATATTCTTGTTTGTGGCTTCGGCTACATATGCAGTAGTTTCATTTGCATTACATTCCACTGTGGTGATAGATAATGTGAAATTCATGAAGGAATGGATAAATGTTGTGTTAAATCTTTTTTGTCTTTAGAGACGCGTGAAATTGTTTCAAAAATTATTAATCGATAATATTATAATGTTACAAAATGATGACTATATTAAAATTTAATTTTTTTTTATTGCCTAGATGGGTAGACGAGCTCACAGCCCACCTGGTGTTAAATGGTTACCGCAGTCCATAGATATCTACAACTTAAATGACGCCGCCCACCTTGAGATATGAGTTCTAAGGTCTCAGTATAGTTACAGCGGCTGCCCCACCCTTCAAAACGAAACGCATTACTGCTTCACGGCAGAAATAGGCAGGGTGGTGGTACCTAAACTGGTAATTTAAGACCATGATAATCATATCATATGATAGAACGCTCTTGGACTCAGTGGAGTGACGGTCTATGCAGGGTGGCTGGCAAGAGCTGGATGAGAAAAGCCCAGGATCGTACTTCGTGACGTGCAATTGGAGACGCTTACGTCCACCAGTGGATTGCTACAGGTTGATGATTATATGACGTTTTCTAGAGTTTAAATCTATCAGATGTGACTTTGAAACTAAAAATTTTCGGACAGTTTGTCTGTTTGTTTGTTTGTTTAACTATTTTTTTCATTCATAAATCTCGTCACGACCAACGATCAATCATCAAACCTCATCCTCATTCCTTCCACCTATAATTCCTTCCTAGCGATATATCGGTGATAAGCATACGAACAATTGCACACCGTCCCAAATGACACAATATGTTTATGTTGCTCTCTAAATTTATTAATTGTAAAATTTGCATAGTACACACAACACAGTATCGCTAGTTCAAAATGTTTTCATAGATTCCACAGATATGAGTATTGTTTCATTCAACAATGACGTGTCCGATGTCATTGACCCTACAGACGTATGCATATTGGCATTGACGTGAGGACCACCATAAGAAATTTGGAAGGCTTATTCTTACTTATATTTGCGTAATTTAAAACAGTGCATACATACTTTGGCGCGTTTCCAGACGAAATTGAACGGCGGCGTCTGGTAATAGAAGACCGAAGTCTGATTCGCTGGGAAGTCAGGATCTTCCCAGAGCACCGCCCGCTGGAGGCACGAGTTCTTAATGCGCTCGTAATCAGTCATTCTGAAATGAAAATTAATGTTGTAGCCGCAGGGTTAACTTCGCCATTTCGATGATATTGTTCATGATCTAGTCGAAATGTTTTCCAGAGATCTTTTTGCCACGTACCATCCGGCTTCGGAATGAGCTCCACGGTGTTTTCCGAGCGCTATGTCATGCCCTTCTTCAAACGAGGCTTGTGGAGTACTTAACGGTAAGCAGCGGCTTGACTCTGCCTTTGACATTGCTAAAGTTCATGGGCGACGGTAACCACTCACCATCAGGTGGGCCGTGTGCTCGACTTCCTACAAGGGCAATAAAAAAAAGGATGTCGAATTACGCAATTGTACAGCTTTGTATCTGTCAATGGTCTCATTTAAAATACCATTTAGCACAATGATAATTATAATAATATAAAGACAAGATTCTTATAAATTATATGCATCGGTGTAAAATTATGTATACGACATTTTGAAACCGCCATTCTTTTTTTTATTTTTATTATTTACACACTTTTAATTAACTTTTAATACACTGCTATAAACAGGACAGTAATATTCTAACAATGTTATATAATAATGTGTTTAACATTTCCGCATCCTATAATTTTTTACAAACTATTTACGTGAACTATTTACCCAAAATGTTAATACAGTGACAACCAAAAAATTGTCATCAAATTTCAATAAAATGCCACAAAACTAATACAAGTATATACATATGCACCAAATTTGCGTTCCATTGCATTCAGAACATTTGGATTTTGGATTTTAGATCTAAATGTAAGTTTTACAATAAAAGTTTTGGTGGTAAGACCTCTTGTGAGTCCGCGAGGGTAGGTACCACTGCCCTGCCTATTTCTGCTGTAAAGCAGTAATGCGTTTCGGTTTGAAGGATGCGACAGCAGTTGTAATTATACTGAGACCTTGGAACTTATATCTCAAGGTGGGTGGCGCATTTACGTCTTAGATGTCTATGGGCTCCAGTAACCATTTAACATCAGGTGGGCTGCGAGCTCGTCCACCTATCTAAGCAATAAAAAAGTTCAGAGTTCAAAAAGAAAATTCGCAAGCCTCAAAAGAATATTTACAGAACTTAACGAAACATTGATTACAACGTTTTAAAACAGTATTACTGTTTAATGTTGTAGCTGTACCCTTAGAAATAAGGTGACACTCTACAAAACTTGCATACGCCCCGTCATGACCTATGCAAGTGTAGTGTTCGCTCACGCGGCCCGCATACACTTAAAATCATTCCAAGTCATTCAATCCCGTTTTTGCAGGATAGCCGTCGGAGCCCCGTGGTTCGTCAGGAACGTCGACCTCCATGACGACCTGGACTTAGAGTCCACCAGTAAGTATATGCAGTCGGCGTCAATGCGCCACTTCGATAAAGCGGCACGACACGAGAACCCTCTCATCGTGGCCGCCGGTAACTACATTCCCGATCCTGCGGACAGAATGGAAAGCAGTCGACGTCGCCCAAAACACGTCATCTCGGATCCTCCCGATCCACTAACGGTGCTTCTAGGTACTTCAAGCACCGGTCACCGTTCTCGTCGAACCCGTCGCTTGCGACGAAGGGCTCGACGAGTAAATTAACTCCCAGACACAGCCCACTGAGTTTCTCGCCGGATCTTCTCAGTGGGTCGCGTTTCCGATCCGGTGGTAGATTCTGCGAAGCACGGCTCTTGCTAGGGTTCGTGTTAGCAACGTCATCAGGTTTGAGCCCCGTGAGCTCACCTACAAAAGTTAGGGTTACGCTGACATAGCCTCTCAAGGCTCTCAGCTTAGGCAGGAAAAAAAAAATGTAGCTGTATATTTTTGAAATCGTAATTTTTGCTACACAAATTAATGCATTGCGAAAGGGAATACGAGCTGAAAGCTATTATTACCGAAACAGAATATCACGTTAACTAGTACATCATTTAATACGAAAGAAAAATTGAATGATGAGGTGTGATAGATGATACGCCCGCGAACACGACCGGCCACTGTTTTTTAAATTTTTTTAATATTTATTCACACGTAATTGTTTGTTATTTTGCAACTTACTTGTGGATAGGATAGAACCTCTTATGAGTACTGCTTCATGGCAGAAATAGGCAGGGTGGTGGTACCTACCCGTGCGGGCTCAAATATGCCTTAACACCAGTAATTACGAAAAATTATAATTGTTGCGGGTTTGATGTTTATTCAACGGGGAAGTCATTCGTAAAAAGTTATTTAGTATGTATTTCATCAGAAATCGGGAAACCTGCCAGTAGGATTCGAACACCGGCACAGTCGCATCGATAGATACGAATGCACCGGACCTGTTATCCTTTAGGCTACGACGACTTCATGATTAGTCGTAGTCTTCATATTGTGATTAAATAACTGGCTATTATAGTAATAATAATACTATTTAAAAGAGCATTCGAAAAAACAAGTCTTTAAAATTGGATATTATTAAGTTACGTAGATGAACCTACGTAGTTAAAACCGTTACCATAGATGTAAAATGCCAAAGACATTCTATTCTATTTATTTTATTCATAATTTTTTGTATGTTCTATTTTTTCTTAAAACTTATGTCGTTCGAAAAGAATGCGAATTTACACGTCTTATTTTCGATCGACAATAGTGTTGATCGAAGTGTCTAGTATAACAATAATCGAATATAATTTCTTATCCTCATACAACTAAAGTTTACCGTAAAGTTTTTACGCGCGTGCAAATATTTATTCCGTCGGCAAAATCAAACGGTACATCGTACAGCTCAGTACACACTAACGCACGCGGAATTCATTTAAACAATGTTTTAATGCATTCTTTAAGATACGAACTTTGTCGATACCTTCTATTTTATTTTTATATTTATACCAGTCTATTCTAAGCTTTTTTACCCGAAGGGGGTCCATACAGAAATAATGAAAATAATATTAAAATTAATATAAGAAAAAACTAACTTTTTAATCCTAAACTAACTTCTTAATTAACTTTTTAAACTTTAATATTTACTTTTTAACTGTTTAATAAAAATAAAAACAATAATCATCAATGTATCTTCAAATTGTTTGTAATTAAGTATTTTTGTGTGGATTAAAGAAAGCTTTATTATTATCATTATTATTATTCTAAGCTTAACCACAATTGGGTTTTAATCGATTTCCTGTTTACGCTTAAAGCATTAAAGACAGTTTATTGTTCTCTCTATACATTTGATTACATGTTATAGGAAAAATTTGAATTTTTTTTTTCAGAAGTTACAATCGGCTTTACAGTCACATTGACAATGATAATAAATGAGGCAAGTCCAAGCGTTACTTCGTACGATTCACATTAAAACACATCTAAGTTAGTATATAGTATACAGTGGATATATTAAAGCTTTGCGGTTCACGATCGCAGTATTTTCCCGCGCGGCTGCCGCATGTCCTACTTGCAGGGAAACTGTGACAGACAAACACTTTGGCACTTATTCTTGTTGAACTTTCACTTATTACAATTAGAGCATGGTCGGTGCGTGCGTCTTACTTTAATGCACGTACTTTTGCAAAAACATTACTTTCGGCTGCACGATCTGTTCAGGTGTTTATTTTTTCCAACTAATGACTCTATCACTATGACTATTATTTTGTTAAATAATTTGGATGAGGTGAAAAAATCCATGTAAGTAATTTTTGAATGTGCATCTGTAGTCCGTTGCTGCGTCAATGTCACTCAGTACATTGAGACATTAAGTAAATGTCTATTGGACTGAAACAATAGCATAGACCTATATAGTAGGGACCGAACATATTGTTCTATACCATAGAATACTTCAGTGTTCTATACGTACAATTGCCTATATAAATAGCACCCATTTTGAAGGCACACACAAGCATATATCTATCTCGTTCTCACTCAGCACTGTAACTCGCAGGAAAACAATATAACATTATTTCAGTGCGTACATAAAGTGAAACATGAATTTACGTAAATACCTAATGAGGCCTAAAATCCGCTATGTTTAGCGCACCAAATGTCATTGTCAATCAGTTCAGCCGTCTGTCTTAGGTTGTACATTATTTATCAATTTTGATATCGATTTAATATGATTGCATATATCATTTTTTTTTGTTGATGTTTCATTTCCATAGATTTCATACTTCAGTGAACAATAGTTGTTCTAATGACAAATCGGAGCCAAGAAGTGCGGTGGTTCAAAAGGCTTTACAACATGACCTACCACCACTTCAAGATCTTATTTAAAGAACCGTAACTTTTCACGTTAAATTTCTACAAGTAGGTTTATTTAGTATTGAATTAATTAGCCGATACAACCTAATGTTTCCGGTCGTATCAACGCTGCCCTCATTTTCAATGTAAGCTTTTGATGATTTAAATTGGAACATCAAGATCGTATCGTCTTTTCGTAAACTAATAAACAATCTTAAAAATATATATATGTGGGAATATTTAGGTGTAACCATTGGCCACACCGACCTGACAGATGACAGATGGTGCATGAAGTATAAGTGACAGATTGATTAAGACGAAATAAGAAAAGACGTATATTTTTGTGAACTGATGATTAAATAAAATTTAACAAATTCGCTAATTTCATTGTGCACCGCGATCCCACAAAACTTTGGGGGCTCGTCCGGGATCGAAATAGACATCAAGATCGGTGATCAGTGTACAAAAGTTGCGAACAAAGACTACGCACACGGGAAAAAGTGAGGGTATTTTCACATTTCAAATTTCACGTGAAGACGTTTACAAAGAATTCTATTGATAGTAAAATGCCTCGGAAGGGTGCTAAAGAAGACGAAGAATGCTTTGCTGAACCTGCTCCACAAATTTCCTTCTGCGAATTAGAAAAATCTATGACTGCATTTTCTGGTGACGATGCATACGGCGTGGATACCTTTATAAAGGATTTTGAAGATATCGCTAATCTCATGCAATGGACGGGCATTGAAAAACTGATCTACGCAAAAAGGCTTTTGAAGGGGACAGCAAAATTGTTCCTGAGATCTTTGACTGGTACGACTACATGGGAACTCTTGAAAACGGGATTAAAAGAGGAATTTGGACTACATCTGAACAGCGCAGCCATTCACAAGACCATATCAAATAGGAAGATGAAACCAGGTGAAACCTACCAACAATATTTTTTGCAACTCAAAGAACTAGCAGTACTCGGAAATATTGAAGATGACGCCCTAATGGAATACATCATTGATGGCATCCCTGACAATGAAATGAATAAAACTATTCTATATGGAGCTTCCAACATCAAAGAATTTAGGAAAAAACTTGATTTATATGCTGAAATAAAGAAGAAATGTCGAACGTCAAACAAAGCTTATAATCAATCAACAACATCCAAGCCTACAACATCTGGATGGAAGAAACCATTACCTAAGAAGAGATGTTTCAACTGCGGAGACCTAGATCATGAATCTTCAGGCTGCTCTAAAGGAATAAAGTGCTTCCGTTGTAATGACTTTGGTCATAAGTCAACTGACTGTCCCAAAAATATAAAGAAGACTCTAGAAATAAAATGTAACAAGGAGAATGATAGCCAAGCACCCTACAAAGAAGTTTTGATCAATAATGTTATGGTAAAATCACTTATTGACACTGGCAGTGATGTGAACCTAATGAATGAATCTACATTTACTCAAATACAAGGCGACACTTGTAACTACCACCCTGATTTAGTACAAAGCCTGACAGGCATTGGTGACTGTGAGGTACATACAAGAGGCTCATGTACTCCAAGAATTGAGATTGATGGTTGCCAATGTGAAGCAACGTTCTATATCATCGAAGATGACAAAATACCAGTTGATGTAATAATAGGGAACCCAATATTACAGGACATAGAACTCAGTTTTAAGTCTGGTGTTATTTCTGCTAAAAGAATTTTACAAGTCACAATGTTAGAGGATCAGGCTGAGGAACCAATGATTATAGGAAATTTCAAATATAAAGATCAGATTGAGAAAATACTGACAGAATATGACCCTGGAAAATGTTCTAAAGAATCCAGAGTTGAATTAAAGTTATTACTTACTGATGAAACCCCAGTGTACCAGAATCCACGACGCCTATCCCCTTTAGAACTAGAAATTGTAGATAAACAAATTAAGGAATGGCTAAAGGATGGTATAATTAAACCAAGTAATTCAGACTTTGCAAGTCCAATAGTACTGGCAAAAAAGAAGAATAAAGGATATCGACTGTGTGTCGACTATCGAAAACTAAACAAAAAGATAATCAAAGAAAGATTTCCTCTTCCACTCATAGAAGACCAGATAGACAGGTTGAAAGACGCTACAATGTTTACAACATTGGACCTGAAAAATGGATTTTTTCATGTTAATGTTTGCAAGGACAGCCAGAAGTATACATCGTTTGTGACTCCTCGTGCCCAATTCGAATTTCAAAAAATGCCTTTTGGTCTCTCCGTTGGACCCTCTGTGTTCCAGAGATTTGTTAATGATGTGTTTCAGGACCTGATCTTGGATGGTGTGGTGTTGACCTATTTAGATGATTTGATCCTGCCATTTAAACTTCCTAAAGAAGGTATTGAGAAGTTACAAAAAGTTTTATACAGAGCTGAAGAATATGGACTAACTTTCAACTGGAGTAAATGTCAATTTATGCAGAAGAAAATTAACTATTTGGGTTATATCATTGAGGATGGTAAAATCAGTCCATCAAAAGAGAAAGTGACTGCTGTTGCTCGTTTTCCAACCCCACACAATATTAAGACTTTACAATCATTTCTTGGACTTACAGGATATTTCAGAAAATTTATCAAAAATTATTCTCTTATAGCAAGACCGTTAACCAACCTTTTGAAAAAAGGTGTTGTTTTCAATTACGACGAAGAATGTGAGAAGGCAGTTGAGACCCTCAGAACTATTCTGTGTCAATCACCAGTTTTGCAGATCTACAATCAAGACTTAGAAACCGAACTCCACACTGATGCAAGTGCTGACGGCTATGGAGCTGTATTATTACAAAGAAACCTGAAAGATAATAAGATGCATCCAGTTTACTACATGAGTAGGAAGACTTCACCTGCAGAAAAGAAGTATCATAGTTACTATTTAGAAGTTTTAGCTGTTGTTGAAGCTATCAAGAAATTCAGAGTTTACCTGCTTGGAATCCATTTCAAAGTCATCACTGACTGCTCTGCTCTGACAACAACTCTAAAGAAAAAAGACTTACCTCCAAGAGTAGCACGCTGGGCTCTGTTGCTTGAAGAATATAATTACACTATTGAACATAGACCTGGAATAAGAATGAAGCATGCTGACGCTCTCAGTAGACAACCTGTAGAAAACATCTTTATACTTACCGACACAACCGCCCGCCTCCGTAGAGCACAAGATGATGACCTAAAAATAAAACTGATTAAAAAGGTCTTAGAAAAAGAACATTATGATGACTTTATGATTGAAGCTGGAATATTATGGAAAATAAAAGATGGAAAAAAATTAATGGTGGTACCTAAGAAAATGCAAAATGAAATTATTAGAAAAAATCATGACAAGGGACATTTTGGATTAATTAAAACAGAAGAATTGATTTCCAGAAACTATTACTTTGAAAACATGAAAGATAAGATCAAATCAGTATTAGAAAACTGCATAGAGTGTATTTTAATTTCACATAAAAAGGGAAAATCCGAAGGTTTTCTGCATGCCATAGACAAAGGAGACATACCACTATCTACTTACCATATTGACCATTTGGGACCGTTGACATCAACAAATAAGAATTACAAGTATATACTCACAGTTGTAGATGGGTTCACAAAATTTACATGGATTTACCCAACAAAGACTTTGTCCACTGATGAAGTTATTGACAAACTGAAGATTCAACAACAGACTTTTGGTTCACCACAGAGGATTATTAGTGACAGAAGTACCTCCTTTACATCCAACACTTTTAAAGAATTTTGTGAAACTGAAGGAATCTTACATCACATTATTACTACTGGCCAACCTAGAGGTAATGGTCAGGTTGAGAGAGTCCATCAGATAATAATTGATGCTCTAAGTAAATTATCAGCAGATGATCCCACTAAGTGGTACAAACACATCAGTAATATCCAGAGATGCTTAAATGGTTCATTTCAAAGAAGCATTAAGATGTCACCCTTTGAATTACTGACAGGAGTCAAAATTAATAATAAAAATGAAGCTATCTACAATTTAATTAAGGAAGAGAATCTTAAATTTTTCTGTGATGAAAGAGAAGACTTGAGGAAGAAAGCAAGGGAGAACATACAAAAAATTCAAGATGAGAATAGAAGAAATTTTAACCGAAGACGAAGGAAACCCAGAGAATATGAAGTAGGAAATCTTGTTGCTATCAAGAGGACACAATTTGTGCAAGGCTACAAACTGCATCCAAGATACTTAGGACCTTATGAAGTCGTGAAAAAGAAGAGGAACGACCGTTATGATCTCCAGAGGATTGGTCAAGGTGAAGGACCCCATCACACCAGTAGCTCCGTGGATATGATGAAACCTTGGGTCGCTGATGCTGTCGAGTATGAGTCATCTGGGACAGACGACTGAGCAGGACGGCCGTGTGGGAATATTTAGGTGTAACCATTGGCCACACCGACCTGACAGATGACAGATGGTGCATGAAGTATAAGTGACAGATTGATTAAGACGAAATAAGAAAAGACGTATATTTTTGTGAACTGATGATTAAATAAAATTTAACAAATTCGCTAATTTCATTGTGCACCGCGATCCCACATATATAATAATAAAGAATGATAAAAACAAGTTCAACGCTGAAATTTAATGGGCGGCTCTGTGAGTCGTTGACCCCGTGCAGTACTTATGGTTATATTTTGACAGCAACAAACAACTACGGTTTCAAATATGAAACATATATAAAACACTAGCGGCCCGCTCCGGCTCCTATTTATTAATATATAAAATTATAGCCTATGTCACTCGGGAATAGTGTAGCTTTCAAACAGTGAAAGAATTTTTCAAATCGGTTCAGTAGTTTCGGAGCCTATTCAATACAAACAAACAAACAAATCTTTTCTCTTTATAATATTAGTATAGAAGTATAGATGAATGTTTATGAATTCACAACGAAAGTTTTGTAGTACATGGAGTGACGTAGCTATTTAAGTTAAGATGCCTGTAAATACCTACTTGAATTTAAAAAAAAAACACTTTAGTTTGGAACTCGATTGATTAAATACTTAACTGTTGGCTGACGTCTGGCGAGAAATTGCACAAGATCAGGCGACTGCTGTTATCGTCAGGTCTTGACACAATTTGGGTTATTGAGCCAGCGATGAGTAAAGAAAATGGGAGGATGAACTACGGTAAATATTCCCTTAAGCTCGGAATTTCTTAAATTGCAACAATTGAATGTATGATATTTATTTATGTAAATATCTCACAAAAAAACCTCACATGATTTATTAATCCAACATCCAATTCGTCTATTGACGCTTCCGTACGCTAACCGCAGACTGGATCCTATAGACATCTTAAAGTTAGCATTCTTGAAACTCAAAATTTCTCTAGTTGCATCAATTGAATGTATGATATTTATTTATGTACTTAAATGTCTCACAAAAAAACCTCACATGATGCATTAATACAACATACAATCCGTCCATTGACGCTCCCGTACGTTGACCGCAGACCGGATACTGTAGACATCCTAAAGTGAGCATTATTGAAACTCATCATTTCTTTAGTTGCATCAATTGAATGTATGATATTTATTCATATAAAGTATCTCACAAAAAACATGACATGATTCATTAATCCAACATCCAATTCGTCTATTGACACTTCCGTACGTTGACCACATACCGGATCCTGTAGACATCTTAAAGTAAGTATTCTTGAAACTTTTGACACTTCGCAGCAGAATTAGATCGTAACACTAACTCGAACTGATACTACATCCTATTATAAACAGGATAGTTTTGTAAACAAAGACATTAATTATGTTTATGTAACGATCTAAACGTTAATATCTTTAGTCCGGTTAGGTGGGCTCACTTTCACTAAATATTGGTCGTTCACATTCGTATTGGCTGGTTGCTTTACGTCAGAACGTATAACCGGTCGAAAGACAGACAATGGTAGATATGAATATATTTACGTTTAACATTTTCTGCAAATAGAAGAAAGCGAAAATGACGAAATTTTAAATATGTATGTGAAACGAGTCGTTCTGCCGGTTCGCAAGATTTTATGGCACCTACATGTTTTCTTGCTCAAATTATTACCGGGAAAATATTTGATGTGCTTTACTTTAAATTCAACGCCTCAAGTAATCTCTATATTGTAAACGAAATAAAACTGGTAAATGCTACTTAATTCATTGTCTTTCATTGTTTTTGTTCTATGACAATTTTTTAAGTATTTCTATCGATTTATAATAATATATAAAACTGCATCTCTCTCCTATAAAGCTATTGTTGCACTTACATTAAGCACGTAATGATAATACACATTTAACGTTCACACGTATTAGTTAATGATTTATCGTTAATTATTTTCTATTAATAATACTTACATCATAATTACATGCGTTTAGTTTTTTAAGGCTTACCTTATGACTTTCTATTCAAATGGGCATTGGTTAAGTTGTGATTTTAATTATTTTTTGTAAACATGAACCGTGTTATGAAACTGATTTAAATCTCTTAAGAGGCTACTAAGTATTCACTATGGTTATTTTTAATAATTAATTGAAAACGTTATCGCTTTTCTAGATGGTGACATTATCAATGGCATAAAGAAAGTCTAGCCGTTGCCTGATAAAAAATTAGCCACATGCTACTCCATTCATCAATGTCACCTATTCAGTTAATAAATAACTTCTATATATTCTACGAACTAAGTACGTTATATCTGAAAACACTTTCTGATTAAATAAGGCCATCATGTTTTTTAATACAAGAAATTATAAATAAAATGGTCAGTCATTGGATCTATACTAATCGATACGTTTTTGAGAACAATAAAATTTTGTCATTCAAGAATTTAATTGTGAATAGAAAATAATGTCCACTTTCACAGTCATACGATATAGTACTGATTTTTTGTAGATGGAAGGTTTAACCCACTGAGATTTTCGCCGGATTTTCTCAGTGGGTCGCGTTTCCAATCCGGTGGTAGATTCTGCGAAGCACTGCTCTTACTAGGGCCAATGTTAGCAACACTCTGGTTTGAGCCTCGTGAGCTAACCTACTCGTCAAGGAAAATTGATTTTTTTATTGCCCTTGTAGGCAGTCGAGCATACGGCCCACCTGATGGTGAGTGGTTACCGTCGCCCATGGTCTTCAGAAATGCCAGGGGCAGAGCCAAGCCGCTGCCTACCGCTTAATACTCTCCACAAGCCTCTTTTAAAGGACATGTCATAGCGCTCGGGAAACACCGTGGAGGGGAGCTCATTCCATAGCCGTTTGGTACGTGGCAAATAGCCTCTCAAGGCTAATTTAGTCGAAGCTACCGAACTGCGACATAGCACAGTCACACCAGGGTCACACTAGGAGTTCACTGACATCGTTCACGTATTAACGGATCCAAGTACGCAACAGCTGACGACTAAATTATCCGTGGTCTTACGAAGTAAGCTTTGCCACAACTAATGGTTCTCGAAGAGCGATCTTAGACGACAATTCATGGTTCATAAAATCGAGGACAGGTAAACTAGCTTAAATGGTATAATAATACTTTTAGCTTCAGTTTTGCTTAACTTAAACAACAGAACCGGTATGATTTGAAACACAAATTTATATCAATTAAAATTGTTTTTACGTATATTATAGTATTTCCCAGTACTAGAGGTCCCGCAGTAGTCGAAATTCGACTATAATTAATTGGAATTGTAAGTTTGTACACTATTATGATTGTATTTTATACTTTCCTAATCCCAAAATTCCCCAAGACTACACTATAAAAAATATAAACTAAGACAAACAATATTTAATGTATTCTCAATTTGACAACAGACGTCAAGAACAAAAGTTTGACAATAAATAGTATGCATGCGTGTGTGCGTCGACTACATGGTATGTAGTGTGTGTAATGTTTTCTTTATTGATTTAATGTATCTCTTATGCATTATTTAAAAAAAATATTAGCATTGTGCACTTCTTCTCTATATTCTCTAATATAATTCTCCGTCCGCGCAATTTTCGTAAAAAGGGATACAAAGTTTTTGCTTCACGTATTAATATATAGATAATACTGGTATCAAACTTACATTTTTCGTTATAGAGACGACACGTGCCGATATCGATAGCGTTTAGCGAATTCCGTATATCATTAGCGTTGCTATGACAGCCAGTAAAAACATTGATGACGCATTCCTTCCCACAGTTCCGTCATTACAGCATAAGCAATAATAATTTCTCTATAGGTATGCGTGGGCCACGTCCGGAACTCCGATCTCAATGCCGAAGAGGGGCGACACACTTGCTCAGCTCACCTCGGCATTTGTATGCGGAGGCCGCGATCACAACGTGTAGCAGGTTTAGAAGTAAGAGCGGTTTGAATACGAGTATACCTACCTACTGATGTCAGAATTACGAGTTTTACGGTAAATTTATTTATTGTATACTACGAAAATTCGAAAGGCTACATACAACATTGGGTAATGTAATATTACAACATGACCCAAATGCCTTTAAACATCTGATACATTATTATGTACATCAAAGAAAGTCATTAAAAAAACATGTACGTATTTCGATTTATTGGATTATTAAGGCTTAAAATGTGATTAAATTAATATGCTTAGATTTAGGTTGAAGCTCGTAACTTAACCCACACTCAGTTATCGGATAACCGAAAACACGCTGTTGGTTATTGCACGAGAACGCGTTGTACGCGCCGTGCCAATTTACACCGATACCATTAAATTCAATCATGTATCACTATGTATCTCTATCGAAAACCACAGACCAATAAATAATATTTAATAATAAAACGTAAATTTGATTTTTATTTACACTGCCTTAATTCTGGAGAGACGCTCGTCAAATATGAAAAGGTATTAATAATCAGAAACATTTCTAAAACATATAACATATAGCATAAAGTCAGAAGGCTAAATTATGCAAAATTAAATAGAGCAGACGAGAATATAAGATTGCCTTCAACTAACTCGTTGTTAAAAAAAAAATGCACCAATCGTAAGATAAGATACGGGTTTTTGGGGTCGGACAAACTCGTGTCGTGTATTTGCATTAATATGTAATAATATTCTTACCTGATATCGCCTGTTCGTATTTAAGAAAAAAAAATTTTTTTTCTACTTCAATTCTTTACTACTTTTCGTATAATGGGTGTCGCTCCAAAATGGGTATTAGAGACGGTAGAGGTACTATCATAATACATAATCGATTCCATGAAAATAATGAATCTAAGTAAATAGTTTCGTAATAAAGATTACATGAACATACTTAACGAAAAAACGATTATTCTGTCAACCCTTGAATTATGCTTTACGCAAGGTACCGTAATACGATTCGTAGTAATAAATAAGGCTGGCCACATATCATAAGATGAGATTATTCGTTTTCATTTTTGCTAAGATCGTAGACGAGCTCCCGGTCCACCTGGTGTTAAGTGGTTACAGGAACCCATGGACATTAACAACGTAAATACCGCCATCTACCTTGAGACATGAATTATGGAGTCTCAGTTTTTATAGAGTGGCTGCCCCACCCTTCAAACCGATGCGCATTACTGCTTCACAGCAAAAATAGGCGGGGCGTGGTACCTACCCATGCGGTCTTACAAGATGCTCTAGCATCCGTCAGTACCACCTGGATATAAACTGGTCGTACGAATTAAGTGCGCATACTAAATACGTTTATATCGAGCAAATAGACACCGTCTTTATGATACCGCTTTCCCTTAAGCCCTTTCTGGTACGTGATCAACAATCTTACCTAAGTGATAACTTGAATCACTTTTATCTCACAAAGATTTATGTACGTAAACTAAGTTCAGCGCACGAAAGATTACAAAATGGCGGTAAAGATCTAATTTTAAAAATATTGAAACAACACCATCCGATTGCTTTCGGAAGTCAAAGGTTATAAGAAAATGTAGTAAACGTGATAGTATGGTCGGTCAAGTCAAGCAGGTTTTTTTGAACTCAAAAAGTTCACGTGATGTCAGCTGATTGAAATACATAAACATATTATACACTCCGCGGGCGCCGCAAGTCCGCTCCGACTGTGTCAGCACATCAAACAACTTCTGTCTTTGCAATAAAGGTGAAATTTAGTAACATGCGTAATTTGATTGAAATTTTTGAGCTGTATGGACTTAGTGATAGAGTTGCCACATTGTTGTATTCATTGTTTGAAATTAGTTGAACGAATATGTTATTGTCTATCTCGTTTTGACGATTGAACGGCCTAGGGGTACTTTTGTTGTATAAATTCATGACTGTCATCGAAGAGTTGAGTATTTAAAATAATTATTAAACTAGTTTTTATGAAACTATATTATAAATTACGAGTTAATTTTAGTTTAATTTTAAACGTGGTTTACATTGTTGATACTATAGCCACTATATATATATATATATATATAGGCTTGATATATCCATTGCGGGACACCCTGTATAAGCAAGTTATACAGAGAAGAAGTTAAGAACTATAACTTCGATTCAGAACGGAAACAAGCTTTCATTTGAAATGAAAGTGAAATTTACTAGATGAAAGTTTTCCACTAAATGGCTTGTGTCGACGACGAATGAAATAGCAAGGCTTCTGATGGCGATCACTCGGAATGAGAAAAGGAAATCGTAATATTGTTCTGAACAACTCATATCCGAATTTATTTACTTTGTAAGCAGTAGGTTACCTAGAAAATCGTTGCCATATGAGAGCAGCCGCTACATAGCATCTAATGATATCACTGTCAGTTAGCTTAGTTTGCTAAGCAAGTCCAATAGCGATGAGCTTCTTAGAAAGTTTACGTGGCGGCATTGAAATCATTGGACATTCAATTTTCAATGGCGGTGAGCAGTTTGACCGGCAAGGTGTGTTTATAATGAATATGTATAATGAAACAATCGTTAAATAGCGAACCCACATGACCCGTACGTGTTTTCGGGTTAAAATGGGCCTGGTTTATTCGCTGTAAAATCAGTTACAATACAGTTAATCTAATCTATATTTATATAGATGTAGAGCCCTAGGTTTATATTTTATAAGGTTTTATGGGGAGTTTCTTGACCCGCTACTACGCCAAATACGAATGTGTGTTTGTTTGTCTTTCGTTCATGCAGAAATAGAGCAACAACTTGAGTTCCTTTTACCGGATATACATATATTTTTTAATTAAACATTTAGCACATGTGAAGCCGCGTGGCACACCTAGGATAAACAAACCTATAAAGATAATATAAGAAATTCAAGAAAGCGAAGTCGAAGCGAAAACTTTCCTCCATACGATTTTATTAGCATTTAGATTGTTGCTCATCAAAATGTGTGTAAGCAAGGAATCGTGCGAAACAAGATGCAAAAATTCCACACCAGGTCGGCAAATTTTTTCACTTCTTGCGTAATAAAATGAAACGTTATTTGAATTCTTTCAAATTACATTAATGAAAAGCTATCCGATCTGCTACGTTGTGGACCTTCGATGATTACTATTGAGCCCGTAACACATTAATAAATTTCCAGCACCTTAAAATAGAATGTGGTAAAGAAACAATAGAAAATAACTACACACTTATCCATATCGTAGACCAAAAACGAATTTACGTAGAGAAGATCGATCTTTGAACCAAGTACAAATAAGTTTTTTTTTTTACGAAAATCGTTATGTTGACTTACAAAACTAATACGCTTAAATTTTTTATCATAACCATACTCCAAATATAAAGTGGGTGGGAATTATTTTAATTGACCTGTAGGTATTCGATTTCGATTATAATCCTGAAAAGGCTGGTGAGCGGGGTGCAGCACTAATTTTGAATAACGATGGTACAGCCTCTACAGATAAGTGTAAATCATCTAAGTAATGACTTAATTGTTCAGCATTCCTCTATTTGTTGTGCACTGAATGTTACTCATCTTCTAACTACGTTATTCATTTTAAACTATTAGACCATGAAATGTAGAGCCTACTCAATTAACCATTATTAACTTTTATCCGTTTTATTGTTTCTGAATTATAGATTAAATGACATTATGTTTTTTCTATTATACATATTATCTAAAATAATAATAAAAAAAACACACTGCAATACTTTAACATGCTTAAAAGTTGTAATTTTTTTACTTATTCTTGCTCTATGTTACTTTCTGTGGCCAAAAGTTAAAATATAATTACATACGGTCTGTCTTAAAATTTTCATAGACCTATTTACGGTTTACGGACATAGTAGAAACAGTTTTTTTATGCATTATATTTCATTTTGATCAAATTAATTGTATACCTATGCGATGTAAAAATTAAGTTCAATCTTCACAAAAGACAATTTTCTGATTCTATGCTAAATAATAACAACTGATAAATAAATCAAGTGCTAATTTTATGAAAATGTTTTTTTTACGTTTGAATATACTATAAATAAATGAACTAAAATAAATTTATGGAAAGTAAATTTATTCAGACGAAACTCATCTTCAAAACTTGACCCCCAAAAACATTCTATAATCAGACTCATAAAATTTAATATTGCTAAAAACCGCAGTCGAACATGGCCGCCCGCGCATTCGTATCCGCACCGTACTTATTACTCAACCGGTTCACTCATTGAAAACAGTGCTGTTATCACATTCGATGACACGAGTTATAAATTAATAATAATACACTTTTTTATCGTTCGTAAGTCTAGTTTATATTACGTACCTTATTTAGTTTAAAACATGTTCCAAATATTAATAAATAAACACTGAATTCTATTTCACGAAATACACACACGCACCAGTGATCTCGCGGCGAGACTGGCGTACGCCCCCTCCTCTTCAGCTCTCGATCCCACACCTCGGCATCGGATCGACATTCAACGCCCCTTCCCCTCCGTTATCGGTTAGCAGCGTGCGCAAGAGATTAGCGATGTCAGTACAACACATTAGTAAATCACCAGTTTTTTTATCAAATTGGTTTTGATATCACTACTAATTAACATTATATTGATGCCTTTAGAATACCAATGCACACCGCAAACACTAAACTGGATAGAATTCATCTTAAATTTAAATATATATTTTTTTAATCCAATTGTAAAATTAAATCTATATTGTAGTTTTAGTGTCTCAACATTTTCAGTTTAAATAAATTGACAACCAAACTGTAATCGCTTCCGCTTATCACAGCGTCTCACACGATATGCGCCTGCGCAAGTTCGCTCTCGGTCGAGCGCTGAGACAAAAGTAGTGACCATTCCAAATCGCCCTTACTTTCTATTCCACTCAGCAAATGTCGCAATCCGCCTGCTGTACTTGCAACCATTTTTTTAAGCTTGTGAATAATTAAATTAATTATAATTAAATAAGCTTCTTTTTTTTTGTGCTTATTAAATTGTTGTTAAGTTGATTAAAGCAAAAACACTATTAGTATTGTGGAGTAATTATGGTGTTTTTGTTTTATAATTTAGAATTCGAATCCTCTTCGTAATTCTTAAAATAAGTAAGTGTCCAGTGTATTTGCTCCTGTTGTGATTATTTAAGGATCGAAGGTTAACTAATGGTCTGAAGGTTATTCTAGCCAGCTCCTACTAGATTACCTAGTTCATACGTAAAAATAAAAAAAATGTATATTTCAGTATAGTTCATTTATTAATGAAACTTAAACTATCAGTCGGTTACAGTATAGTTTTTAACAATATCTATATAAGCTCGGCTGTGTATAAATCATTTAATATGTAAATACTACATACTACAAATAAGCATAGTACAACATAATGGTACAGGTTTTCAAGTCAGTGAGTCGTATAGTCTGTGGCACTCGTTGGTCCATCTCCGATATAACGTTAATCGGAACAACGACAGCATCGCTACAGGGAACCGAGCCGCTCAAAACTCGACTGAACGCAACTTCATTACAAGTGACGTCATTTGGGGCCACGACAAACGACTTGAACTGAACTCATAACTGCAATTGTTATGTTACTGTTGTCCGGTTACCAGTTTCTGTAGTATAGTATGTCGTAAGTGCAACATTAAATTTAATACAATGGCACATGCTATTCACCAACAGTTTTAAAATAGAATTAGGAAAAATAATAAAAGTAACTAAATTTAATAAAAAAGTAGAAAAAGTTAGTAAATAAATGTCTTAAATGAATTAAGTGTTTAATATGTTAAGATACGTCAACATGTACCTAGATGAAATTTGATAGTCTCTAATTCGGCTCGAAAGATTAATCGATAAGTTATACTTGGTCAGTTTTAATTCATCTTAATAGGGTTTGGTTTTTTGGTATAATTGTTTATAGATACTATAGATACCTACTGTATTTTACTAAATATATTACATATTTATGTATTCAAGTAAAATCAGTAGATACTTTTTTGCGAAATGATAAATCATACCAAATATGTATCAGATATGTGTTCTGTGCACATATTTAGTATTAATTACCTCCTGACTAAAAATAACTTCTTAAAGACACGCTGTTTGTCATTGAAACAGCGTGAATAAGTTAAGTCTATGGATACTATTGTCAGTTCTGTTGAATTCTCAAAAATACAAGTTTAATCTTTCCGCTTTATTATTTGTTTTTTTTTTTCGCTTTTACGAAATCTACTACCGCAGTCAACGAACACTAGTAGGGTTGCTGTCAAAAATAATAGAAAAATATTTCATCTTAAAGTCAAGGTACAACTAAATTACTACTATAACATGAATGTTAGTAACAAAATAGCACACAGCTTAAAAGCGAATGCCTATATTGCTATAGCTATACCTAATGTTAGAAAAATAGAAAAAAAGATACTTTCTTTAAAAAAAGAAAAAAAAACTTAATCTATCATGAACGAGATTATGAACGTAGTTGTCAAAAGAAAATCCAAGTCTTTCCGGATGCGCACATCAGAAGTTTCTTTCTATAAGAAAAACGTAGACGAAGCGTTGTCAATACCTAATAGCTATTAGATCTTCTCCGTTTTACAAATGCGCCTTTTTCTTATTTAGGTATCTTAGACTTTTTTTGCCCTTGTAGGCAGACGAGCACACGGCCCACCTGATGGTGAGTGGTTACCGTCGCACATGAACTTCAGCAATGCCAAGGGCAGAGCCAAGCCGCTGCCTACAAAATTTTGTTCAGAACGCTTCGTCTACTTTGATCTTGTAGACGATCTGCTTAAACAAAGTAAGACTGCTGGGTGGTCGCCGGGCACGAGTCGTTCGCTGGAGTGTGTCCTGCGCATCCCACCATCACACGGCACGATGGTACCGGTGGCGTGGCGTATTGCTGTGAACAAGGACAACATTTATGCCAAACAAATAATTAAGCAATTTCAATTATTTTTAAGGCGGTTTAACTGTAAAATAAATAAATGCAAGTATGGAAACGGGAGTGATCTGAAGTTTCACCCCTGAAATGAAACAGCGAGACTCTTAGTTTGGCTCTCGTCGAAATAAATTTTTATACAACCTGATTTACAAAGCTATTCTAAGAATTAATAATCAGTTGTTCCGATCAACGGTAATAAGCTTTGCTTAGACTGCTATATATACATATATACTAACTGGCTGAGTCTCGTGATGATACCCGGGGGAGACGCCGCGGGGCGAGGCTAGTCTAAAAAAAGTATCGGTCGGTGAAAATCGGTCCAGTCGTTCCAGAGATTAGCCGGGATAGACAGACAGACAAAAATTAATAAAAAAAATATTTTGGTATATGTACTGTGGTATACATACTTACGCATTTAGCAAAAAGTGGTTATAAATTATAGGGTAGGTTTTTTACCAACCATGATGTAATCCAATATAGAATATCTCATTGTCAATGACTTCTAGATGATGATAAAGAAATAACATAGTGTATTTTATAAAAACAGCATAAATCTGCACCGTGACTAATGTAAGGACAAAGTTGGTAGCAGAATACATATTGGTGGCTGGTGGCATCTGGTAATGGCCCAATCCGGTTTGGTCATGAACTCAAAAAAGTATATTTTATAAATACACTAGCGGACCCAACAGACGTTGTCCTGCATATACAAAATGAATGAAATGAATGAATGCATGAATGAATGAATGCATACACGAAAATTCGATCCAGCCGTTTAGTTGCAGTATAGATACATAACCTAGATACCGACTGCAGCGCCATCTGCCGGGCTGATTTGTGAATCTAAACCATCCAGGGTGCCACCCAAACGCATACCAAAAAATTTATTAAAATCGGTTCAGCCGTTTAGGAGGAATTTAGTGCCATACACACGTACAGTAGAATCTATACTAATATTATAAAGAGGAAAGATTTGTTTGTTTGTTTGAATTGAATAGGCTCCGAAACTACTGAACCGATTTGAAAAACTCTTTCACTGTTTGGATGCTGCACTATTCCTGAGTAACATAAGCTATAATCTGTTTTGAAAAAATTTAGGGATCCTTACTAAAACTCTAAAAACGTAACCCAAGGTGTAAAAAAATTACCTAAAATATCCCTTACATCGCATGCCCTGCCAAAACTATTGATGAGAATAAAATAATGTACTACGACTTTGTAGAACACATTATTATTTTAAAAAGTGTCGCGACAACATATGTCTAACTGTTATAGTTATGTGGCAATAAGTGTTCTTTTATTAAAAAAAATTAAACAACGTCAAATATCGTTGAAATTTTTGTTAAGGACCCTAGCGGAGCCGGAGCTGGCCGCTTGTTAGATATATAAAGATAGAAAACTATAAATAACTCACATTCTGACACGCCGCCAATTGATTGACAGTAATATTAGTGGTTCCCAGAACTCGTTCCTCCCTTGTGAAATCGGGCTCACGGTGGAATACTCCTTGAACATACAACAATTCATGAAAATATATAGTTAAATTCTCTTTAAGACTTTTCATGGATCAGTTACTAAATTACAATAAAATTTGTCTAAATATAGGTTTCATATCTATGTCGAATTATTACGATGACATCACTGAAAGGTGCTTAAATTTAGTTTAGTGTTTTTGATGTTACAAACTCAAAGCAACATGCCTTCTTCGCCTCGGAGATTTTTTTTTTTTCCACATGAGAAAATCGCCGCCAGCGACACGACCACCGGTTCCCTCGTTCAGCGGGCCGAGAGCCCGCTTTGATGGCGCCGCGTTACACCTTCCCCCAGAGCGGTCGGGGGAACGCGGTCCATCATCACCCGGCTTCCTATTGCGGGTGAACGTGCAAAGCACGCCACCCCACGTCTGGGTCTCTCCCCGCACAAAACGGGTGGGACCCCTAGCTCTTAGGGGGCCAGGTCACGGATACGACCCCGGTCCCGACCCCCTGCTCGGCGGCGGCGGGTTTCTGCGTAGTGAGGAGAGCTTTCCCTCACTCGCCCCGCCGCCTCCTTCTGCGAGATGGTGCACTCGCAGAAGTCGAGCATAGCCTTCCATGACTCATCGCTGCCAAGCATCGACGCCACAGCAGACAGCGAGCGTATGCTCCGCCGTGTCCAGGTCGTGTCCACAATGGTGACACCTCGTCGTCGGCTCAGCCCCTATCCGGCGCAGGTACTTCCCGAAGCATCCGTGCCCGGTCAGCACCTGCACCAGACGAAGGGTGAGACGTCCTTCGCCACGATTCACCCAGTCATCAAAGACCGGGTAAACCGCCTCGACGGTCCGTAGCCCCCACGTGGGGTTGGCCAATCGCCTCGACCACGACTCGAGCACTAACCGCCGAGAATGGGCCTTCCGCGCCCGCAGCTCACTTTCGGGGAGACGCGCCACGCCCCGAGCACGAAGCTCGCTGCGCCACCGATAGTCGGCAGCGAGCGACTCCGCCTCCAGCTCCCATGGCGGCGTCCCCGCCAAAACACACGCCGCCTCGAAGGAGACGGTGCGATATCCGCGGATGACCCTGATGGCAACGGTGCGCTGCGGCCGGCGCAGGAACCGAGCCATAGTGGCCCGGTTGCGCGGCTCAGCCCACACAGGTGCACCGTACAGGGCCATCGATCGCACCACCCCCGCGTACAGGCGGCGCAAAACCTGATCCGGTCCCCCAATATTCGGGAGCAGCCGGCTCAAAGAACCGGCCGTCCTCATCAATCGGGGGACCAGCTCCGCAAAGTGAGCACGAAAAGCCCACCGGCTGTCCAACACGAGGCCGAGGTACTTCAACTGCACCCCGACCCCTATCCGGACGCCTCCAACCACGATGTGGGGGTCAACGGGTGGCGCCCTCCGCGGCCCGTGAAACCACAGAGCTTCGGATTTACTGAGCGCCACGTCGAGACCCAGCCTCCTTACCCTTCCGACGACGAGGGCCACTCCCGCTGTGGCGAGACGGGCAGACTCCCTAAAATCATCCCCCCGGGCCACGACCAACGTGTCGTCCGCGTAACAAATAACGTGGAGGCCCGGGAGGAGGGCGCCCCTCAGCACCCAGTCGTACCCGATATTCCACAAGAGGGGGCCGAGAACCGACCCCTGCGGAACACCACGCACGACCGGAAAACGATGAAGGCTCCCACCGTACCCGGTACATACGACAGACCTGGCCCCCAAATAGGACCCAACCAGCCGGCGGAGGTAGAGGGGCACTCCATGCCTCTCCAGTGCCCCCCCTATCACGGTTCGCCTCGGAGATAATGCTCATTTAAATCGTAAAGGTGTTTTAACGGAAAAATGATGTAGTATGTGACAGGGCATACACGGACTATTGTACTGTATAGTACAAGAGTTTCTTTGAATTGAAATAACTGCTTTTTAAAATCCAAACAAAGTTTTATTATTTTCACAAAATGAAAATTCTTCATTAACTTTTATATTAAATAAATTTTGCTATAATTACGAAAATACAATGTGGATAAAATGGAAGGCAATTTAAATAGTTAATTGCATTTTTAAGGTTAAGACGCCTGGTATATTCGCATTGAGTGATACAGCTATGCCGGCGTTCGAATCCCGCAGTCTGATTCCTTTTTTATTTATTTATTTGGGGTATGTTCACGATGGTCTTCCACGATCAAGGACTAAAACTTTACCCACCCATTTTAATAAGGGCACGAGGAGGTGATGCGTTCCGGATTGAAGGGTAGGAAAGTCATTTTATTATACTCCATGACTTTGGGACATGGTCTCGTATCTCAAGGTGAGTGGCAGCATACACACAGTGATGACTATAGGCTCTGGCAACCGCTCAACACCAGTGGGTCGTCAGCTCCTTCAGCCATCTAAGAAATTAGAATAGTTGAATAAATACCATCAGGACGTGGCACCAAATCGGGGCTGAAGTCAGGAAAATCCTCTCGTGACTTAAATGCCTTAATGCATATTGCCGTTGAAGCGATTGCAACTGCCACAGCTATCCCGGCAGCTACTGCTTCTAGCCAGCGCGTCCAAGTCGGGATAGGAGGGTCGTCCGATACTGTAAAAAATTTAAGTTTAAAAATAGTCACTTTGCAATAATTTTCATAAAATTCACGTTTAATATTGAGTTCAGTGAGCTTAGTGTGACTTTTTTAACGTTCTCGATAGCGTAAAAGTTAGCTCATATTTTTATGGAATGGGATCGTTTGCCTACGTTTGCCATGCATAAAAAATTGCGTTAACTTTTACGCTATCGAGAACGTTAAAAAACTCGCATCAAGCACACTGACGGTAATGCATGAGCTTGAATACTAAATAAAATGAAATAATTATAACACCTACACACAAGTATGATATCTCATTAAAAGTGTGAAGAATGAAACTTAATAATATATGTAAATGATGGACAATAGATGAGAAAAAGCGAAAATCATTACTTTTTTAGCATTTAAAACATATAGTAAGCACGTAACGGGATTTTTTTAAGTTATAAATGTTTCACTACACTTGTAATGTTTATTTCAGCCCCGAGGCGACATGAAGATCACGCGACCACTCAAGAGTGAAACGATTGAAGTGAATATGGCTATTATATTGTTGGCTACAATCGATCATAATCTATGAGCTACTAACGAATTCGTATGAGTTATTTTTTTGTAATTGCATAAATAGGCACACCCCTAGCTATTCTGGGGTGTTTGCGTTTATAAGCATGATGCTAATAATAGGAGCTCCAAAGAGAGCTATGAAATTAAAATACAATTCTTCTTCTTATTATCAGTCCACAGACGTCCACTGCTGGACATAGGCCTCCCCCAAACCTCGCCACAAAGACCGGTCCTGCGCTGCTTGCATCCAAATATAATTCCAGAGTTTTTATTTTTTATTGCGTAGATGGGTGGACGAACTCACAGCCCACCTGGTGTTAAGTGGTTACTGGAGCCCATAGACATCTACAACGTAAATGCGCCACCCGCATTGAGATATAACTTCTAAGGTCTCAAGTATAGTTGCAACGGCTGCCCCACTCTTCAAACCGAAACGCATTACTGCTTCACGGCAGAAATAGGCGGGGTGGTGGTACTTACCCGCGCGGATTCACAAGAAGTCCTGCCACCGGTAGTTAAAAAGAAAAGTATAGCCGAACGGTTTTGTATTTGCCTATTTATACATAAGTTTGAACCGTCTTCAAATATTATTCGGATTTGAATAGTTAGAGACGCGATTTTCAATTTCACGGTAATGCCAAAGAGACAGCCGAAAACTAAATTCACATTGCAATTGATTTAAAAGTGTTTTTTTTTTGCACAGTTCGACCAATGAGCGTGGAGATCAAGTTACAATATAGATTACAGTTACAGATAACAACTTGAACTTCGAAGCGGGGCAGCCGCGTGTTGTGGATTGCAACTTTAAAACAAAGGTTACCTGATGAAGTCAAAGGCTTCATGCTCTGCAGACGCATGATCCTCGATTGGCTGCGACCTCGGACGTTGCTCGCGTATACAAACGCGGTCAAATTTCGTTCGTCTTCGATATCGGTAACGTGGAAGTGACCAGCTGAGTCCGTAACGTTGTGTAACAGCTTACCGCTTTCATCCACGATCTCTAGGTGCACCGTTTGAGGCCGACCACCGTTCCAAGCTAAGTATGAAATTTATTGGTTATATTAATTTTTGTTTAGTAATTTTCTATTTTTGTGTATGTGAGTAAAGCTGTTGTATTTTTTTTACGAGGAGCACTGCTGCTTGAGATACAGTTTTTATCACCTAGTTCAAGCACAGATGCAAATTATGATCGTGTTTCTAATAAATAAATAAAAAAATATATATGTGTTACTTTAGGTGTAAGTAAGGTAAATTTAGACAATAAATGGCTTCGTAAAATATGTTGAAACTTCATTTATGTGGATTTTCTTAATTAATTAATAATTTAAGAAAACGGTCGACCCATTCATCGCATATGGTATTCAGAGATATATGTATCCGAATGTCTTTGACCTACTTCAAATATACAATTGAGGTCTTCCCTAGAACCATTTGTCCCTAACTCTTTTAGATCAAACCTCACAATTCCTACCTGAAAAATCTGTATCACTTCAATTAAGACCTAAATATTATGTTTTAAGGTATATTTACGTCAATAACATTGAATTTTGAATGTATAAATACGCATTAAATACAATTGAATTGAAGCGAAGATGTAATACGTTTTACTACGAACCTTTTTTACATTGGACCCTTAGGACATTAGGGTAAGATCGAATGACTACACACTCTGGTGAGATAGGTGCGCCCCCCGGTGTAATGGTGTACGTGCAGGGTCGCTTCTGCTCCCCGAAAGAATTGGTGGCCCGGCAGACGAGCTGGCCAAGATCTTCCTCGCGTGGTTTCCATGTCAGCGATGACATGTAGCGGTGGTTGTGTCCACTAACCTTCTGTGTATCCAAACATTTCGTCTTTTCGCATTAAAAGTGTACAATTTCCAAAAATACATATTCGAAATTGAGTTAATATGCGGAATCATTTAGTATCACCAGTATTTTTCTCATAAATACTGTCAAAAGAGCGTAGTTTTGTTTTAGTTTTTCTTTTTTTTAGTTTACCTGTATTTTGACTACTATTAACAAAATTAATACATCATTTTATCTTACTTTAAAAGACAGATAATGTAACTGGTAAAAAAAAAATGTTACAATGTTGACTAATATTAAAAATATCACATGTTAAACCTTTAAAACACTCTCCTGTAAAATTAGTCATTTTTTAGATTATTAGTTTTAATTTCAGATCATTAGTTTTAATGCGAGAAGACGATTTCTGCGCATCGTTAATAAAACTAATAAGCACCCGAATACTTCTTCTTCAAGGGAATCTACCAGACAAAGGCACCCCTCCCGATATTTTGGATTTGGAAACTGTCACAACAACCATTTCCCATTGGTTCATAGATGATGAGACTTAACGTTACTGAAGATGATAATCGGTAGTAATTCCGAATAAGCTTACGTGGAAAAAGTCATTTTATCGGATTTGTAAAGCGGAATACCAATTAGTGTTAACCTCGATTTGCAATAACCGTAGTGCTAATTCATTTATGTTTCTGCAGGTCCTGATAATCGCTAATGGTTTCACATTAAACTGTTTTGGGGCGCTGTTCCAACTGCATACAAATTTGAGTTAACTTTTACGCGATCGAGAACGTTAAAAAACTCGCTTTTTTTTCCTACTTAAGCTGATGGTCTACAGAGACCATGTTAGCGTCACCGGGCTAGTAGGTGAGCTCACGGTGCTCAAAGAGAAAATTCTAACTAGCTGCTACGTTTTACCAGCAAACACGCTCAAAATATACGATAGCACGCTGTTAATATTATTTTTATATAGCTTTAATCTATAAAATGCTACAAACCTTGACACTAGTGTATAATGTTTTGGAATCAGCAAAGGTCCAACTGAATTGCATCGGTTCGGGTGATGCTTCCACCACGCACGTCACTGTTTCGGCCTCTCCGTGCACAGCCCCGACATCGTCTTGCCGATTTGACAAACAGAATGGACGAACTAAAATTCATAATTTCATAAATCATAATTGGTACGGTGTGTTGTAAGCTCTACCCGAGGAAGTAGATTCGGATTTGTCAAGACGGGTGCCGATTCACATTCACGATCAGATTTTTATTCGCTTCGATCTTCATAATATCATTTCGGACGTGAATTTGTCCATCTATCCATGCAAAATTCAAAAATTCAAATTCAATCCTTTTCCAAATTAATTCAATCAAATTTGAATTTTGAATTTGAATTTTGCCGAGAAGGGGTTCCGATCAATAGTATAGAAGAAAGTAACGATAGCGAGTAAAGAAAATGAAAGAAATTTTACCCTAGTATGTATTAAATCGCATGTAATAACGATATTAATATGGATTGGAAATAAACGGGCTTTATTATTATTATTATTAAAACTCAAAAACGCTGAGTTAGGCTCAGGTTTTTTCGCAAAAAGTCATGGCCCTAAGAATCCGCAGCGAACGCGTATGACAATTACTGTTCATTTTATACGACGTAAAACTGCGTAGAGAAACAAGTTGTTGCAAAACATGTTCTAATAGTACTGCATTATTAGAATATTGGGAATTGCTGATCCTTATTTAAAAAAAAAAAGCCAAAAACCACTCACATCCAACATTGAGCTTGACTTTGTTCTCAAACAAATCGTTAGGTAGATGCGAATTGTGTGCTCTACAAGTTAAGTCGTGTTTGTTGTCGCGCAGCGATGGAGCTAGTGTCAAAGATGACACTGTATAGTTGCCGTCGTGAAGTTCCTGAAGGAAATGCTTAAAATATAAATACCTACCGAACGCAGTAAAAGATTCATTCATTCATTTCTTTCATTCTGTAATTATTTAACTATCGATTGTGTAAATTAGCTTTTGAATAAATCGGGGTTAACCCCTGCCCTTTTTTGTGTTCTGTATCGATGTATTTATAGAGCAATACGGCACTTGAACCACGATATACATACAATTAAGTTATGTTATTATTATTTTTCAAATATTCAACTTTTATCAATTACCTTATGAACACTCGGCCTCAGCATGTTATCCCCGAGGTGCCAAGTTATAGACGGTGGTGGCACGCAGCCAACCACCACGCAATCCACCACACGCGGCTGTCCCGCTTCGAAGTTCAAGTTGTTATTTAACCTGATCTCCACGCGCATTGGTGGTACTGCGCAAAAAAAATACTTTTAATTCAATTGCAATGTGAATTTAGTATTCGACTGTCTCTTTGGCATTACCGTGAAATTGAAAATCGCATCTCTAACTATTTAAATTCCATTAATATTTGAAGATGATTCAAACCTATGTAACTATAAATAGGCAAAGACAAAACAATGAGGCTATACTTTTCTTTGTCAACCACCGGTGGTAGGACCTCTTGTGAGTCCGCACGGGTAGGTACCACTACCCCGCCTATTTCTGCCGTGAAGCAGTAATGCGTTTCGGCTTGAAGGGTGGGGCAGCCGTTGTAACTATACTGAGACCTTAGAACTTATATCTCAAGGTGGGTGGCGCATTTACATTGTACATGCCTATGGGCTCCGGTAACCACTTAACACTAAGTGGGCTGTGAGCTCGTCCACCCATATGGGCTATAAAAAATATCTTTTTTGGGGTCAACAGGTCACAAACGAGATGAAAGAGACAATGTATTACATCAAAAAATGATTACGGTCGAAGGTCGACTGTTGCGCGAACATTAGTATCTAAAGTTAAATGATACACACAGGGTACGCACAGGAACCATGTGTCTTACACGCAACCTAGCAACCTCTTAAAGTTCGGTCTGAATTCTTAAAATATCATTCTGATATTTTAATTTGTAATAAATGTCATCACAGTAAATTATTTTTTATAAATTTACTAAGGTATTTATTATCCGAACCGAATTGAGTTCTATCTCTTTACATTTGCTTTGATTTAGTTCTAAGACTTGTCATATAGATCTAGGCAGTAAAATACTAGATACATTGTGTTTTGATTGTTCACAGAAAGAACAACAGATACTTAGGTGGTTTTAGACTCTTTAAGCCCCGGTCTCCTTCCCCGTCAAACTCGTCAATAACGACGAAGGGTTCGACGAGTGAATTAACCGGAATTGATGTAATATAGGTACAGTATACTTAGTTTCTCGCCGCATCTTCTCAGTAGTTCGCGATTCCGACCCTATGATAGATTCCGCTAGGCACTGCTCTTGCTAGGGCTAGTTTAGCAAATCTCAGATTGAGTTCGTGAGAAACTCGAATAGCCCCTTAAACTACCAGTGAATAGGTAGGGAAAAAAAGAGATTCCTATTTTCTAGGTCTCGAATTCCAATCCATACTCACGGAACATCTTCACAACAAAGCTGGCAGTTAACGGATCAGTGACGTCAGCGTTTTGCGCAAGACACTCGTAGTGAGCATCGAGTTCATTGCGTGTCGCATTTACAACACGTATTTCTGCAATCAGCAGGCCAGAACGGGCAGCTTCTGCGCGTTTTATCACAGCGCCATTACGACGCCAATACACTAGAGTTTTTGGTTGATCTGCAAACAATGTATGATTGTCATTAGTCGACGTGAGCTAAATTCTAGATTTATAGATAGGCTAGGGTCAAGTTTTTCGTCCGTTTGTCTCGCTTTTAAGTATTAGCGTCATTGAGAATTTTCAAAATAAATTACCATCAGCGACTTTACAAACGAAGGTCAGGTTGGCTCCCAAGCTAATGGGCCCGACGTAGCCAAGTTTGATCAGCTCGTTATTTTCATTGTATATCTTCGGAGCTCCAGGCGAATCTAAGACAAAATTTAAAAAAAAACAATTAGCAATTCACAGAATACCTACTTTATTTAAGAAAAATGAATTATCCATTGATATTAAAACACGTAAACTTTGTCATCGTAATTGACCTCAAGTTTGTTAAATGGACTGAGTTATCGTTGTGCACTCTGAAACCGATAAATACTTCTATACATCCAACATTTTATTAACAATCAGGTTGACAATATAATATGTACGTACTTAACAATCATCACATTTTAACTTAAGAATTAAGGAAAGCAAACGGACACAAGATTCATTTATTGCAATCTATATACATAAAAATGAATTGTTGTTCGTTAGTCTCGCTGAAACTCGAGAACGACTGGACCGATTTGGCTAATTTTGGTCTTGAATTATTTGTGGAAGTCCAGAGAAGGTTAAAAGGTAGATAAATATGAAAATGCACGAAATTAAATAAAAATAACAATTTTGTTTTCCCTTTCATGTGTCCCCCGTCGGACGGATTCCTTTTGTTTGTTATATTATGTCTATTTTATACAAAAGTTTAGATCTTTTATTTATCGATTGAGGCACTACGAAGTCTGCCGGGTCAGCTAGTTAACAAAAAATTGCTATAAGTTAAAAAGTAACTAGAAATGAAAAGCCACAATATCAATTTTTTTAAAAACATTGACATAAACAAACAATACGGTTCCATCCCTAAATAAGTATATAGAAATTTGAAGAAGAAAAATATCGTCTTGTAAATTTTTACTTTAAGAGAAGAAAGCACGTTGATACAGTTTCCGCACACGTTTTCCTAAAAACAGTAAATATCGCCTGAAAAGTTTACATTATGAAGCTCTCACTTAAAAGTAAACCGAATTTAGGCCTTGCCACTTGTTACATACAGGATGTATGTAAGGAAAACATAAGCCGTTGGCAGTGGCAGCTATCTTCGCGTTATATAGCTGACTGATGAAATATGAAGTAACTGTAGGATTAGCTGTTATAGAATAGAAGAAATCTAGCAAAAACCTGGATCGCGCTAAGGACTTGTTCTAGAGAAACTTATTATTAAAAGTTCCGCATTAAATTAGGACCGTCGATCTAACCAGCAATCAAATCCTACATAAGTACTAATTATGTATTTTATGATAGTTTTGTACGACCAATATTTTCCGATTAGTTGAACTATAGTAGATTCTTACAATTTCTTCTAAATAACAATACACCCTGTATAAGGAATCTTTAAAAGTACACTTAGTGGTTTTTTTTGTTTTTTTTTTGTGAACTCACCAACAAGTTTCAGGTCAACAACGTGGTCGACTGATGGCGAAGCCTGGTAGTGGACACGGCAGCGGTACGTCCCGGCGTCATCGTCGCTCACGTGCTTCAGGAGGAGTGCTGTGCCGTCATGACACGAACCAGATTCACAAGTGGTACCGTACACGCGGTCCGACGCGAAGGCCCTGCGAACACACGCATAAATAGACTTGGCGCTACTGCGTAGGTCTGTGACAGATAGCCCGCGCTGGTAAGCATCACAATCACGAGTAGTCGTCGTGGCCTAACGGATAAGACGTCCGGTGCATTCGTGTTGAAGCGATGCACCGGTGTTCGAATCCAGCAGGCGGGTACCAATTTTTCTAATGAAATACGTACTCAACCAATGTTCACGATTGACTTCCACGGTAAAGGAATAAGATCGTGTAATAAAAATGAAACCCGCAAAATTATAATTTGCGTAATTACTGGTGGTAGGACCTCTTGTGAGTCCGCGCGGGTGGGTACCACCACCCTGCCTATTTCTGCCGTGAAGCAGTAATGCGTTTCGGTTTAAAAAGTGGGGCAACCGTTGAAACTATACTGAGACCTTAAAACTTATATCTCAAGGTGGGTGGCGCATTTACGTTGTGGATGTCTATGGGCTTCAGTAACCACTTAACACCAGGTAGGCTGTGAGCTCGTCCACCCATGTGTAGCATGGCGTAAAGCTAACACGAGTTCTGACAAATTACTCAATAATACGTTACTTTATAGCTTTTTATCGTGTAAGCGGGTGACAGATTTCACAGCTGTTGTATAAAGGAGCTCATAGACATCAGGGCGTGAGTGACGATGTACATTGAGACATGAGGTCTAAATCTCAATCGCATTATATTACGGCATTATATCTTAAGGTATGAGTCGTAACGGGTGTCCCACACAACATCGTGTATTCCGGTTTACAAGTTGTGAAGATTCAAATGAAGGCTATAAAACAATAATTGACGACAGATAACGGCTTCTCGATAGTCTTGGTGTTACTGATGTCGATGGTGACTTTATCTACTCACAATAAGGTATAGACCAAAAGTATTAAAACGCTAATTCATGTACGTAGTATCCATCAAAGTCAAATCCGTCTATTACTTTATTACTGTGGTATCTTCATTCGGTTTCTCAGTTGCTTTTATTTATTTATTTATTTTATTTATTTCATTTACTTCAGATTTTGCATCCATATTATATTATTCATTAACATTTCATATAGTATACCAGAATTAAATAAAAACAATAACTTGAATCTCGGAATAAAACAAAAGCAATAATAATATAACAAAAAATCAATAATAATAAAACAAAAACTCAAAATTAATAATATATATATATATATATATATATATAGACGATGTGCCGGTTTTTTTTTATATTCTAAACGTAATTTGGTCTTTCGGAAAAATATAGTATACTAACCTATTATCAGTTTCATTATTCGGGAACCGATACAAGACGTCTCTCTCGTTCTTCACCCACAAAACGTAAGAATCGGGCCCGTCAAGGAACACTTTACCCTGGCCGCAAGGGAGACGAGCATTCCTACCACGTACGGCTCGAAGAACCACAACTTCTGCATAAAAAACAGTGTGTTATTCATTGAACACACACCGGGTGAGGTCATTCATTTATCTATTTAAGCAATAAAAATAAATAATAGTTTAAAAAAACTAACAAATTACGCTTTTATAGACAATTCAAGTATAAACTAGAAAATAAATTTTAATAAATTAGAATTAAAAATAGTGTCAGAAAAAATGTTTTTATTGTAAAAAAAGCACCCCACGCTTTTTTTTTTTTTTTGTTGGATTTTCTATAAAAGCGTATTTTGTTAGTTTTTTAATTAATATTTATTTTTCATTTTTAGTTGAATTTAAAAATTTTCGATTTTTTTTATTTTTTCAATTTTTTTATTTAATATTGAATCAGTCCTTAATAAGTATACTAAATTTCGAGTTAATCCGACGTTATGAAGGTGGTCAAAATCAAGATTCCGTTACAAACATACATACGTCTGAAGCTAATAAAAGCGTATTAATAAATCTACTGGACATTTTGTGTTAAGTCTATGAAGGACAGTCACTCTCCGTTGTCATCACCGTCATTAGACGTCCGCCGCTGTCTTTACGCTGATTTTAACTGCCACTGATAGTTAGAAATTATCTTACGAACCCTGTCATGACTATTGCGATCGAAACAAAGAATAGAAGAAAAATTATAACGTTTACGATTTCATCTAGCATTTTGTGTTGTCATTATGTTATTGTCAATGTTTCAAATAGTTTACGGCATAGATAATACACATTAATGCTTTACGGTTTTCGAACAACTGAAACGACGGAAATACTTAAAAGAATATATAATACTATAATAATAATAATAATATTATAAAGAGGAAAGATTTGTTTGTTTGTTTGTATTGGATAGGCTCCGAAACTACTGAACCGATTTGAAAAATTCTTTCACTGTTTGGAAGCTACACTACTCCCGAGTGACATAAGCTAAAATTTTTTTAAAAAAAATTAGGGTTCCGTACTAAAACTCCAATAATGTGAAAACTATTGATGATAGAACAAAATAATGTAAACTACGACTTTGTAGAACACATTATTATTTACAAAAAGTGTCGCGACAGCATGTCTAACTAATTATAGCTATGCCGTAAATAAGTGTTATTTTATTTAAAAAAATAAAACACCGTCAAATATCGTTGAAATTTTTGTTAAAGACCCGAGCGGAGCCGGAGCCGGCCGCTAGTATAATATAAGATCATAAAAGAAGCGCAAAAAAAGTAGGTTTAATTACATAAAAATACAATTAGGACCAATCGAAATTTATCTTACCCGTGTCTGCGGCCGTTGAAGCAGCAGCAATCACGAAATACCATAATCCGAACGACAGCATTTTTATGCCTGAAATAAATAAAAATTACAAGTTTGTTACAATAAACGTTAATGGTGTAACGTTGAAGGGCGGGGCAGCCGTTGTAACTATACTGAGACCTTAAAACTTATATGTCAAGGTGGGTGGCGCATTTACGTTGTGGATGTCTATGGGCTCCAGTAACCACTTAACAGCAGGTGGGCTGTGAGCTTGTCCACCCAACTAAGCAATAAAAAAAATACATGTGAGTCCGCGTAATTTCCAAGGATAAGCATACCACAGATTTGGAATCGCTTCACCAAATGAACGTAACTATTCTAAGTAACGATCATCTCAAACTTATTCAGAGCACTCCACATGGTATATTTCGTACACAACACCGGGAATCAAAGTTCCTCCGTGAATCCAAATGATCCATGAGAATGACACTACAACAAAAATCCGAACGGCCATTTTCACTAGCTTTTATTTTTGTATCCTACCTAAGCCGATAGCCTTGAGAGGCTATTTCAGCGTAACTATAACTAGTAGGTGAGCTCACGGGGCTCAAACCTGACGACTTTGCTAACACGAACCCTTGCAAGAGCCGTGCTTCGCAGAATCTACCACCGGATCGGAAACGCGACCCACTGAGAAGATCCGGCGAGAAACTCAGTGGGCTGTGTCTGTGGGCTAATTTACTCGACGAGCCCTTCGTAGCAAGCGACGGGTTCAACGAGAACGACGACCGCTTTAGTAGCTATTATTTGGGCATACAAACGAAAGTCCTTAGATAGAAAAAAAAAATAGCAAAAAAAATAGTTCTTCAGTTTTCGCGTGTTGTAAGCATAATTGAAACTTCTTTAAATTTATCAGTCCGCCCCGATGGATATCGGAATCTTCCCTATTTCTGCGGGGAAGCACTCTTGCATTCGGGTTTGAGGGGAGAAACAGCTGTTGCACAATTTAATTGTATATTATTATTTTTTTGCTTAGACGTGTGGACGAGCTCACAGCCCACCTGGTGTTAAGTGGTTACTGAAGCCCATATACATCTACAACGTAAATGCGCCACACACCTTGAGATATAAGTTCTAAGGTCTCAGTATAGTCATAATGGCTGCCCCACCCTTCAAACCGAAACGCATTACTGCTTCACGGCAGAAATAAGCGGGGTGGTGGTACCTACCCGTGCGGACTCACAAGAGGTCCTACCACCAGTAAGTCTTCGACCTCATGTCTCGAGATATGTCACGGGATTCAATTGTCGTAGTCAATAGCTGAACACTAGACGGACGAGCTGTGAGATCGTTCATTTATGCAAAAAAAAATCAATGGAAACCTAAGTACCTAAATGAAATCAACAGCCGAGCTATAAATCTATATGTTTAATTTTAAACTTAACCTGACGTAAATATTCATATGAATTGAAAGAATAAGATTTTTAGCTTATTTTTAAAGTTCCACGATTAAGAAATTACAAAAAAAAAAACTTGTGTTTTCTCGCAATTTGCAATAAAACCATGTAGTAACACCCGTGACTCACGGATAAAAACGTACGTACAATCCTAAATTAAAAGCGCCACCTTAATTTGGTACCCCGCTCGTTAAGGAACTATCGTCTTGCTTTGAAAGCTGAAGGGCACGGGAGGTCAGGTAAGGTTGGAGGGTAGTTTGCATTTGTGCACGCGACGTGACTCACTATGGTCGCCGTAAAATTGTTCGTACGATTTGTTAGCGCTTTTTAATGAATCCCCATAGTTTTTTTATGTCATGCCGCCACGTGACAGAAATTCAACTTAATAAAAAAAATTATTGATTTCATTATCATATCCTTCGCTAAATCGTTTAAATTGTCATGTATTTATTATAAGTCCGACATTTTGTTTCATTTAATATGGTATAAGAGCTCTGTGAATATTATGCTGACCAGAAGAGACAAGTACTCACATTTCTATCTACGCACGAAACTTTGTTGTTTTGTTTTATTATATTATATTTCAATAAATGTATTATGTACCTTTGAAATTTAAGAATTTAAAAAGAATACAATGTTATCGAATTTTTTAGTCAGAATATGGGCGCATGTCTATTTAAATTATTATTTACGATTTCACCAATGCGAGTCCTGATAAACTATACCCTCAATACTTAATTCATTCGACTAAGTACTTGATAAAAATATAAGCAAATAAATAATCTTCTATTTAAGATTATTTTCGCGGTTTCACCGGAGTTAAAATTAATTGTTAAATTTGGCTATATCGTTTCATTGATAAAACTCATCAGTTTACGAGTCTCACTGGTTCGTCCTTTAAGAACAAAACTTCATCGAAATAGACTTAATATTTTTGCGTAGTTTTAGAAATAACTAAAGCATGTCAGTAATTGAAATTAAGTGAGACCGGACAAAACATCTCTAGGTTTTTTTTTAGATTAGACTATTAATAAAAACACGTTTTTTTGTTTAGTATTTCCCAAGTCAGACCTCGATACGCATATTTGTTGTAACTACCGCGTGCCGCTTTATATGTTGACGGTATTTTGCGAAAAATATTCCTCCGAGGATGTAAAAGCAGACGTATGAAGTTTAAGAAGAAGTGAAGAATAAGCAGACGCGCAGAGCACGAACAATTAATCCATTAAACCTTCGTCTTAATTTGAGACTCACGCTATTATATCATTGAAAAGTTTTGTAAACTATCACAAGTGTTTCATGTTAAATACAAGTTAAATAATAATAAAAAAATAACTTAACAAACAACATTTTGTATTACACAAAATTTTATATATAGCCCAAAATTATATGTTAATTAAACAGAACATATAATTACATATATATCGGATCAATTTACAAAACGTAATAATTTATAACATCATTAATGTAAAAATCAATGTTATGAATAAATCTGATTGAAAGAAAATGCAAAGAATAAGAAGCTAGATAAATTTTTGCTAATCGTATTACGAAAATCTTGAAAGATGAACAGAATTCTATTTAATATTTCCGAAAAGTCTAAGTTCGCCATGCACCACAAAACTAAAGAATATTAACATTGATAATTCCACTCACCACCTTTCTCTGAAGCTGTCCGCAGGTTAAATGATATTATTTTTGCTAAAACTATTCTAAATAATGTGATCGGAGCACACGTGTGGGTATTGGAGGCGGTAAGTGCTGAATAAGCTTTTCACGTACACTACGCCAGGTAGAACAGGGCGGACGGTGTTAGCGTGGATACGATCAGGAAAATGTATAAACTTTTATGAAGAGGTAACTGTCGATTTTAGTCGGTGAATCTTGAGCTACGGGAAATGGAATAAAAAATATATATACAAAACACTTATTTTTTAATGTATGTAAAATAAAAGCCTTTAATAACACTAAATGATAATGGGAAAACTGTTTTTCTTTTTGTTTTCTTTCAATATTTATTAAATATAATACATTAGATTTATGTATCCGATAATGTAATTAATGCTAGTATGAGTTCATTAGCTTCTTTCATTTATGTTTCAAAATTTCATGGTTCGCCTCAATCAAAAAAATAAATTAATTGTTTCAAAATATCCCTTCGGGCTAAGTTTCAGCCTAAGTTTTTTATTGCCTTTATAGGCTCAGGAGCATACGGCCCACCTGATGGTGAGTGGTTACCGTCGCCCATGGACTTCAGCAATGCCAGGAGCAGAGCCAAGCCGCTACCGTTAAGTATTCTCCACAAGCCTGGTTTGAAGAAGGACATGTCATAGCGCTCGGGAAACACCGTGGAGGGGAGCTCATTCCAAAGCTGGATGGTACGTGGCAAAAAAGATCTCTGGAAACGCACTGTGGATGAACGCAGTGGCTCCAGGTAGTATAGATGAACTCTACTCCGGTGGCGGGCGGTGCGATGGTAAAAACGACATGTTCTGTAAACAAATTAATAAAATACTGCCACAGTGAAGATGAAAGGATGAAAGGTAAAAGGTATATCCACATTTCATAACGTAACATATTATAATGTGAGGGTGTTTGTTTACTAAACTCAAAAAAACTACGACGAATGAATTGATACCTAACTTTGTCGGTGATAAAACTCACTTTCTCTTGGCAAAGTCATTCAAATACTTCACTGATACACGGCCAGTCGTGTGATATGACACATCCAGTCCTTATGGCCTTTGGTCGTGTATAAGTTTAATATATGAAGTGGTTCAACATAAATGGGATGTCGTTGTTGGGGAGGTCCCCTAGAAGTGCATATCGCAAGTTCATTAAAACTCTTTTCATTAAACGTGCATTCGTGCAATTACCATTAGAGCTCTGTTGAAAGTCGGCGATGGTGGAAAGGGATAAACTGATTGCTAGGGTCTTTTCTGTGCTCAATACTAACAATAATATGTATATGTTTTATTGATGTTTGATCAATATTATACTTCTACCGAACTATTAACTGATCGAAGCCATTATTATCATCATTCGTCCATATTTGCCATTCGGCTCTAAATAAAAATGTTGGTATCCACAAATATGCGTCACTGAATCAATGATTAAGTAGATCTTTATTGCGTCGTAACTATACTAAGGCAAGATGCGACCCCAAATTATTTTAATTTAGGTACAGATTAACGCTGAAACATGCTGGAGTCATGGTCCAGACGGCTGGCTGATCCTTCGGCCGGTCGTAGGACCGTCGAGGCGATTCGCCCGGTCCTTGTGGATTGGGTGAATCGTGACAGAGGACGCCTCACTTTCCGGCTCACGCAGGTGCTCACTGGGCATGGTTGCTTCGGTGAGTTCCTGCACCGGATCAGAGCCGAGCCGACGGCAGAGTGCCACCATTGTGATTGCGACTTGGACACGGCAGAGCATACGCTCGTCGCCTGCCCCGCATGGGAGGGGTGGCGCCGTGTCCTCGTCGCAAAAAGAGGAAACGACTTGTCGTTGCCGAGTGTTGTGGCATCGATGCTCGGCGACGACGAGTCGTGGAAGGCGATGCTCGACTTCTGCGAGTGCACCATCTCGCAGAAGGAGGCGGCGGGGCGCGTGAGAGACGCACAATCCCGCCGCCGTCGAGCGGGGGCCAGGGAGGCGGATCTCGCCCAAACCCTGGCCCTCTAAGTGTTTCGGGTCCCCCCTCACATGTCGTCGGTCTGGGGACCGGCGAGGGGGGCCTAAGAAGACGACGTGCAAGCTGCTCTGCACGCGTTTTACGCAAGAGCATCCGGGTGATGGAAGGCCGGCTATCCTCGACCCACGCTGGTTCTGACCCAGCGGGGTATTCCGTAGGATAGCTCACTCTAACCGGCGCCATCTAGGCGGGCTCCGGATAGCCTGCCGACCGAGAGGGCTGGTGGTCGTGGCGCCGACGACCGCCAGTCCGGCGTCCCGAGGGGGAGGGTGATGGGAGAGATGTGCTCCGCACTAAACGCTTCACTTTCCCCCCTTTGCCTCTTCATGAGTTCTTTTTTTTTTTTTTTTTTTATTGCCTTTGTAGGCAGACGAGCATACGGCCCACCTGATGGTAAGTGGTCACCGTCGCTCATGGACGTCAGCAATGCCAGGGGCAGAGCCAAGCCGCTGCCTAAAAATCTGTCTCATGCGAGGTTTGGACGTTGGTTGTTGAGCGACAGGAGGTTTTAGTCAGTTCGACTCTGACATGCTCCGCCCTTTATCCCCAGTGGAGGGCGGAAGTCCGGCGATTTACTCCTGATCAAAAAAAAAAAAAAACGCTGAAACATTAAGCGATGAAAACATTGGACAGTGCATATATAGGTTCAAAGAAAAAAGAAACAAAATACATTTTACAATCGGTACCAAAATATTAAATATGCTTAAAAAACTGGTCAAGTACTAAAAACATTGCTACTAAATGGGCCGGCAGCTCTGCATTGTACAGCTTGGAGGCTGCTGCGTTGGTTATCAGTTAGTGCCGTGTGTAATGAATTCGAGGGCAGAGCTGCATGGTAAAGACGCATCCGTGCAATGCACTAGGCAAACGTGTAAACATTCGAGCTCACGGGACTCAAACTGGAGTGATGCTAACACTGACCCTAGCAAGAGCAGTGCTTCGCCGAATCAACCACCGGATTGGAAAACCCACTGAGAAGATCCGGCGAGAAACTCAGTGGGTTGTGTCTATGGGTTAATTCGCTCGTCGAGCCCTTCGTCGCAAGCGGCGGGTTCGACGAGGACGGTGACCGGTGCTTGTGGTACCTAAAAGCACCGTTAATGGATCGGGTGGATCCGTAATGACGTGTTTTGGGCGACGTCGACTGTTTACCATTCGGTCTACAGGATCGGGTATATAATTTCCAGCGGCCACGACAAGAGGGTTCTCATGTCGTACTGCCTTCTCAATGTGGCGCAATGATGCCGACTGTAGACACTTACTGACCGTGGTCATGACGGTCAAACAGTTTGCTGATGGGTAAAGAATAGAATATTCATAGACATTTTCCAGTCGCTGGAGGATATTTTCTAAACCAATACTGTTTAGCTGTAGTACTTTTTTCGTATATACCTAGCTACCGACCCAGTCAAGTTTTACGATGCGTTGAATGGACTCTTATTAGTTAGCGGAACAACGTAAATCAGCCGTTTATTTAAACTGAAGTCCAATTCAATATTCTGCAGAGTTTAGGCTCGAGTATTCAGTCTTAGCATGTTCAAATCAACGTGTTGATGCATCGTATTATACCGTAAACTTACAAGCTAGAAATTTCGTAGTGTTCAATCTAATAATCACAATAAAAGGGTAGATTGAAATTAGAGGCAGAGTTATTGCGCATAAAATTACATAAATTGTTCGCTTGATACTTGTATTCCGAAGCCAATGATCAAATGCTATACAATATTTATCTGCTATCAGATTCGGTGTAGACATTCATGAGTTTTAAATGAAATTGAGTTGAACCAACGCAATTTCTCAAAACAAAATTCACTGAATCAAATAATTGATCTGACAATAAATTACCACAATCAAATTATATAAGTAATGCTTTACACGCCTTCATTTGATGGACAAAAATGCAGTCGTTATAAAATATTTTATACGAGCAACAAAAAGTGCTTGATTTGCATCAGGTGTGTTGCTCAATAGTCAAATATAATTTCATAGAAATGGTAAAGTATTAATATCAGTGCGGCGTCTCTTTACAAGGAGCTTGGATCTAATTTCGCTACGATCATTTGAAAACCCGCATTCTTTCCACGTACTGATTTCGAAATAATATTAACATTAAAACTTTTACCTTTGCATAACCGATTCTATTTTATATCCAGTTCTGCTGTAGTTTACACAAATTGGGTCATTGTACTTTTATGTTTCTACAATCACTCTGTCTTTATTGTTAAGGTCTAAATTTGTTTGAAGTATTTTTGGTATTCGTTTCGGGGTTGATTAGTAAGGGGTTGTGCAGTGAGTCATAACGTCTGATTCACTCAAATCAACTAATGGGAAACGATATTAGAAGGATAAGCCTATTTAATTCTAGCCGACCTGACAAATAATATTCTATTCTATTCTAGGCTATTCCGAATATGTAATTGAATTTCATAAATAGTCGAACCGCTTCCTAGCGGAAACTCCTGTCTCGAGATACCATTAATGACGAACATCATTGCATTTTAAAACGCCTTTGTTAACCTCAATTTAGTCTTTGCAACATAATGTTTCAATGAACATACCTAATATTACCTAATAATACATATTAATTCGTCAGATTAATATGAATTTTTGACACGTAACCAGGACCGATGATAAAAAAAAACATTACTTTACTATCAAGACAAATAAAAAATAATGTTTATCTATTTATTTACGTTTAATTGTTCATATTGTAATTTTTTTTCAGTAAATTTGTAGGCGATAACATCTGGCGGCTCGCCTGATGTAAAGCGGATCCCAGAGTGTTGCTTCTTCGCATACTTTGATATCCACGATGGCCATTTTCCAAATAGTAAAATTGAAGTCGTCGTGGCCTATGGATAAGACGGCCGGTGCATTCGTATCTAGCAATGCACCGGTGTTTGAATCCCGTAGGCGGGTACCTATTTTTCTAATCAAATACGTACTTAACAAATGTTCACGATTGACCTCCACAGTGAAGGAATAACATCCTGTAATAAAAATCAAACCCGAAAAATTATAATTTGAGTAATTATTAGTGATGGGACCTGTGAGTCCGCACGGGTAGGTACCACCACCCTACCTATTTCTGCCGTGAAGCAGTAATGGGTTTCGGTTTGAAGGGAAGCCGTTGTAACTACACTGAGATCTTAGAACTTATATGTCAAGGTGGCGCATTTACGTTGTAGATCCACTCCAGTAACCACTTAATACCATGTGGGCTGTGAGCTCGTCCGCCCATCTAAGCAATAAAAAAAGTAATTAATTATAATATCACAAGCGGTTACCCACGGCTTCGGTGACCTTCTAACATAATACTATTACTGAAAAAAATCCACATCAATCCGTTGCTTCGATTCGACATGAAAGGAGGACGCTCTCACATTCATAACATTAGTATGGACGAAACTGATTTTTAGGTGGGTGGCGCATTTACGTTGTAGATGACTATGGGCTCCAGTAACCACTTAACACCAGGTGGGCTGTGAGCTCGTCCGCCCATCTAAGCAATAAAAAAAGTAATTAATTATAATATCACAAGCGGTTACCCACGGCTTCGGTGACCTTCTAACATAATACTATTACTGAAAAAAATCCACATCAATCCGTTGCTTCGATTCGACATGAAAGGAGGACGCTCTCACATTCATAACATTAGTATGGACGAAACTGATTTTTAGGTGGGTGGCGCATTTACGTCGTAGATGACTATGGGCTCCAGTAACCACTTAACACCAGGTGGGCTGTGAGCTCGTCCGCCCATCTAAGCAATAAAAAAAGTAATTAATTATAATATCACAAGCGGTTACCCACGGCTTCGGTGACCTTCTAACATAATACTATTACTGAAAAAAATCCACATCAATCCGTTGCTTCGATTCGACATGAAAGGAGGACGCTCTCACATTCATAACATTAGTATGGACGAAACTGATTTTTAGGTGGGTGGCGCATTTACGTCGTAGATGACTATGGGCTCCAGTAACCACTTAACACCAGGTGGGCTGTGAGCTCGTCCGCCCATCTAAGCAATAAAAAAAGTAATTAATTATAATATCACAAGCGGTTACCCACGGCTTCGGTGACCTTCTAACATAATACTATTACTGAAAAAAATCCACATCAATCCGTTGCTTCGATTCGACATGAAAGGAGGACGCTCTCACATTCATAACATTAGTATGGACGAAACTGATTTTTAGGTGGGTGGCGCATTTACGTTGTAGATGACTATGGGCTCCAGTAACCACTTAACACCAGGTGGGCTGTGAGCTCGTCCGCCCATCTAAGCAATAAAAAAAGTAATTAATTATAATATCACAAGCGGTTACCCACGGCTTCGGTGACCTTCTAACATAATACTATTACTGAAAAAAATCCACATCAATCCGTTGCTTCGATTCGACATGAAAGGAGGACGCTCTCACATTCATAACATTAGTATGGACGAAACTGATTTTTAGGTGGGTGGCGCATTTACGTTGTAGATGACTATGGGCTCCAGTAACCACTTAACACCAGGTGGGCTGTGAGCTCGTCCGCCCATCTAAGCAATAAAAAAAGTAATTAATTATAATATCACAAGCGGTTACCCACGGCTTCGGTGACCTTCTAACATAATACTATTACTGAAAAAAATCCACATCAATCCGTTGCTTCGATTCGACATGAAAGGAGGACGCTCTCACATTCATAACATTAGTATGGACGAAACTGATTTTTAGGTGGGTGGCGCATTTACGTTGTAGATGACTATGGGCTCCAGTAACCACTTAACACCAGGTGGGCTGTGAGCTCGTCCGCCCATCTAAGCAATAAAAAAAGTAATTAATTATAATATCACAAGCGGTTACCCACGGCTTCGGTGACCTTCTAACATAATACTATTACTGAAAAAAATCCACATCAATCCGTTGCTTCGATTCGACATGAAAGGAGGACGCTCTCACATTCATAACATTAGTATGGACGAAACTGATTTTTAGGTGGGTGGCGCATTTACGTTGTAGATGACTATGGGCTCCAGTAACCACTTAACACCAGGTGGGCTGTGAGCTCGTCCGCCCATCTAAGCAATAAAAAAAGTAATTAATTATAATATCACAAGCGGTTACCCACGGCTTCGGTGACCTTCTAACATAATACTATTACTGAAAAAAATCCACATCAATCCGTTGCTTCGATTCGACATGAAAGGAGGACGCTCTCACATTCATAACATTAGTATGGACGAAACTGATTTTTAGGTGGGTGGCGCATTTACGTTGTAGATGACTATGGGCTCCAGTAACCACTTAACACCAGGTGGGCTGTGAGCTCGTCCGCCCATCTAAGCAATAAAAAAAGTAATTAATTATAATATCACAAGCGGTTACCCACGGCTTCGGTGACCTTCTAACATAATACTATTACTGAAAAAAATCCACATCAATCCGTTGCTTCGATTCGACATGAAAGGAGGACGCTCTCACATTCATAACATTAGTATGGACGAAACTGATTTTTAGGTGGGTGGCGCATTTACGTTGTAGATGACTATGGGCTCCAGTAACCACTTAACACCAGGTGGGCTGTGAGCTCGTCCGCCCATCTAAGCAATAAAAAAAGTAATTAATTATAATATCACAAGCGGTTACCCACGGCTTCGGTGACCTTCTAACATAATACTATTACTGAAAAAAATCCACATCAATCCGTTGCTTCGATTCGACATGAAAGGAGGACGCTCTCACATTCATAACATTAGTATGGACGAAACTGATTTTTAGGTGGGTGGCGCATTTACGTTGTAGATGACTATGGGCTCCAGTAACCACTTAACACCAGGTGGGCTGTGAGCTCGTCCGCCCATCTAAGCAATAAAAAAAGTAATTAATTATAATATCACAAGCGGTTACCCACGGCTTCGGTGACCTTCTAACATAATACTATTACTGAAAAAAATCCACATCAATCCGTTGCTTCGATTCGACATGAAAGGAGGACGCTCTCACATTCATAACATTAGTATGGACGAAACTGATTTTTAGGTGGGTGGCGCATTTACGTTGTAGATGACTATGGGCTCCAGTAACCACTTAACACCAGGTGGGCTGTGAGCTCGTCCGCCCATCTAAGCAATAAAAAAAGTAATTAATTATAATATCACAAGCGGTTACCCACGGCTTCGGTGACCTTCTAACATAATACTATTACTGAAAAAAATCCACATCAATCCGTTGCTTCGATTCGACATGAAAGGAGGACGCTCTCACATTCATAACATTAGTATGGACGAAACTGATTTTTAGGTGGGTGGCGCATTTACGTTGTAGATGACTATGGGCTCCAGTAACCACTTAACACCAGGTGGGCTGTGAGCTCGTCCGCCCATCTAAGCAATAAAAAAAGTAATTAATTATAATATCACAAGCGGTTACCCACGGCTTCGGTGACCTTCTAACATAATACTATTACTGAAAAAAATCCACATCAATCCGTTGCTTCGATTCGACATGAAAGGAGGACGCTCTCACATTCATAACATTAGTATGGACGAAACTGATTTTTAGGTGGGTGGCGCATTTACGTTGTAGATGACTATGGGCTCCAGTAACCACTTAACACCAGGTGGGCTGTGAGCTCGTCCGCCCATCTAAGCAATAAAAAAAGTAATTAATTATAATATCACAAGCGGTTACCCACGGCTTCGGTGACCTTCTAACATAATACTATTACTGAAAAAAATCCACATCAATCCGTTGCTTCGATTCGACATGAAAGGAGGACGCTCTCACATTCATAACATTAGTATGGACGAAACTGATTTTTAGGTGGGTGGCGCATTTACGTTGTAGATGACTATGGGCTCCAGTAACCACTTAACACCAGGTGGGCTGTGAGCTCGTCCGCCCATCTAAGCAATAAAAAAAGTAATTAATTATAATATCACAAGCGGTTACCCACGGCTTCGGTGACCTTCTAACATAATACTATTACTGAAAAAAATCCACATCAATCCGTTGCTTCGATTCGACATGAAAGGAGGACGCTCTCACATTCATAACATTAGTATGGACGAAACTGATTTTTAGGTGGGTGGCGCATTTACGTTGTAGATGACTATGGGCTCCAGTAACCACTTAACACCAGGTGGGCTGTGAGCTCGTCCGCCCATCTAAGCAATAAAAAAAGTAATTAATTATAATATCACAAGCGGTTACCCACGGCTTCGGTGACCTTCTAACATAATACTATTACTGAAAAAAATCCACATCAATCCGTTGCTTCGATTCGACATGAAAGGAGGACGCTCTCACATTCATAACATTAGTATGGACGAAACTGATTTTTAGGTGGGTGGCGCATTTACGTTGTAGATGACTATGGGCTCCAGTAACCACTTAACACCAGGTGGGCTGTGAGCTCGTCCGCCCATCTAAGCAATAAAAAAAGTAATTAATTATAATATCACAAGCGGTTACCCACGGCTTCGGTGACCTTCTAACATAATACTATTACTGAAAAAAATCCACATCAATCCGTTGCTTCGATTCGACATGAAAGGAGGACGCTCTCACATTCATAACATTAGTATGGACGAAACTGATTTTTAGGTGGGTGGCGCATTTACGTTGTAGATGACTATGGGCTCCAGTAACCACTTAACACCAGGTGGGCTGTGAGCTCGTCCGCCCATCTAAGCAATAAAAAAAGTAATTAATTATAATATCACAAGCGGTTACCCACGGCTTCGGTGACCTTCTAACATAATACTATTACTGAAAAAAATCCACATCAATCCGTTGCTTCGATTCGACATGAAAGGAGGACGCTCTCACATTCATAACATTAGTATGGACGAAACTGATTTTTAGGTGGGTGGCGCATTTACGTTGTAGATGACTATGGGCTCCAGTAACCACTTAACACCAGGTGGGCTGTGAGCTCGTCCGCCCATCTAAGCAATAAAAAAAGTAATTAATTATAATATCACAAGCGGTTACCCACGGCTTCGGTGACCTTCTAACATAATACTATTACTGAAAAAAATCCACATCAATCCGTTGCTTCGATTCGACATGAAAGGAGGACGCTCTCACATTCATAACATTAGTATGGACGAAACTGATTTTTAGGTGGGTGGCGCATTTACGTTGTAGATGACTATGGGCTCCAGTAACCACTTAACACCAGGTGGGCTGTGAGCTCGTCCGCCCATCTAAGCAATAAAAAAAGTAATTAATTATAATATCACAAGCGGTTACCCACGGCTTCGGTGACCTTCTAACATAATACTATTACTGAAAAAAATCCACATCAATCCGTTGCTTCGATTCGACATGAAAGGAGGACGCTCTCACATTCATAACATTAGTATGGACGAAACTGATTTTTAGGTGGGTGGCGCATTTACGTCGTAGATGACTATGGGCTCCAGTAACCACTTAACACCAGGTGGGCTGTGAGCTCGTCCGCCCATCTAAGCAATAAAAAAAGTAATTAATTATAATATCACAAGCGGTTACCCACGGCTTCGGTGACCTTCTAACATAATACTATTACTGAAAAAAATCCACATCAATCCGTTGCTTCGATTCGACATGAAAGGAGGACGCTCTCACATTCATAACATTAGTATGGACGAAACTGATTTTTAGGTGGGTGGCGCATTTACGTTGTAGATGACTATGGGCTCCAGTAACCACTTAACACCAGGTGGGCTGTGAGCTCGTCCGCCCATCTAAGCAATAAAAAAAGTAATTAATTATAATATCACAAGCGGTTACCCACGGCTTCGGTGACCTTCTAACATAATACTATTACTGAAAAAAATCCACATCAATCCGTTGCTTCGATTCGACATGAAAGGAGGACGCTCTCACATTCATAACATTAGTATGGACGAAACTGATTTTTAGGTGGGTGGCGCATTTACGTTGTAGATGACTATGGGCTCCAGTAACCACTTAACACCAGGTGGGCTGTGAGCTCGTCCGCCCATCTAAGCAATAAAAAAAGTAATTAATTATAATATCACAAGCGGTTACCCACGGCTTCGGTGACCTTCTAACATAATACTATTACTGAAAAAAATCCACATCAATCCGTTGCTTCGATTCGACATGAAAGGAGGACGCTCTCACATTCATAACATTAGTATGGACGAAACTGATTTTTAGGTGGGTGGCGCATTTACGTTGTAGATGACTATGGGCTCCAGTAACCACTTAACACCAGGTGGGCTGTGAGCTCGTCCGCCCATCTAAGCAATAAAAAAAGTAATTAATTATAATATCACAAGCGGTTACCCACGGCTTCGGTGACCTTCTAACATAATACTATTACTGAAAAAAATCCACATCAATCCGTTGCTTCGATTCGACATGAAAGGAGGACGCTCTCACATTCATAACATTAGTATGGACGAAACTGATTTTTAGGTGGGTGGCGCATTTACGTTGTAGATGACTATGGGCTCCAGTAACCACTTAACACCAGGTGGGCTGTGAGCTCGTCCGCCCATCTAAGCAATAAAAAAAGTAATTAATTATAATATCACAAGCGGTTACCCACGGCTTCGGTGACCTTCTAACATAATACTATTACTGAAAAAAATCCACATCAATCCGTTGCTTCGATTCGACATGAAAGGAGGACGCTCTCACATTCATAACATTAGTATGGACGAAACTGATTTTTAGGTGGGTGGCGCATTTACGTTGTAGATGACTATGGGCTCCAGTAACCACTTAACACCAGGTGGGCTGTGAGCTCGTCCGCCCATCTAAGCAATAAAAAAAGTAATTAATTATAATATCACAAGCGGTTACCCACGGCTTCGGTGACCTTCTAACATAATACTATTACTGAAAAAAATCCACATCAATCCGTTGCTTCGATTCGACATGAAAGGAGGACGCTCTCACATTCATAACATTAGTATGGACGAAACTGATTTTTAGGTGGGTGGCGCATTTACGTCGTAGATGACTATGGGCTCCAGTAACCACTTAACACCAGGTGGGCTGTGAGCTCGTCCGCCCATCTAAGCAATAAAAAAAGTAATTAATTATAATATCACAAGCGGTTACCCACGGCTTCGGTGACCTTCTAACATAATACTATTACTGAAAAAAATCCACATCAATCCGTTGCTTCGATTCGACATGAAAGGAGGACGCTCTCACATTCATAACATTAGTATGGACGAAACTGATTTTTAGGTGGGTGGCGCATTTACGTCGTAGATGACTATGGGCTCCAGTAACCACTTAACACCAGGTGGGCTGTGAGCTCGTCCGCCCATCTAAGCAATAAAAAAAGTAATTAATTATAATATCACAAGCGGTTACCCACGGCTTCGGTGACCTTCTAACATAATACTATTACTGAAAAAAATCCACATCAATCCGTTGCTTCGATTCGACATGAAAGGAGGACGCTCTCACATTCATAACATTAGTATGGACGAAACTGATTTTTAGGTGGGTGGCGCATTTACGTTGTAGATGACTATGGGCTCCAGTAACCACTTAACACCAGGTGGGCTGTGAGCTCGTCCGCCCATCTAAGCAATAAAAAAAGTAATTAATTATAATATCACAAGCGGTTACCCACGGCTTCGGTGACCTTCTAACATAATACTATTACTGAAAAAAATCCACATCAATCCGTTGCTTCGATTCGACATGAAAGGAGGACGCTCTCACATTCATAACATTAGTATGGACGAAACTGATTTTTAGGTGGGTGGCGCATTTACGTTGTAGATGACTATGGGCTCCAGTAACCACTTAACACCAGGTGGGCTGTGAGCTCGTCCGCCCATCTAAGCAATAAAAAAAGTAATTAATTATAATATCACAAGCGGTTACCCACGGCTTCGGTGACCTTCTAACATAATACTATTACTGAAAAAAATCCACATCAATCCGTTGCTTCGATTCGACATGAAAGGAGGACGCTCTCACATTCATAACATTAGTATGGACGAAACTGATTTTTAGGTGGGTGGCGCATTTACGTTGTAGATGACTATGGGCTCCAGTAACCACTTAACACCAGGTGGGCTGTGAGCTCGTCCGCCCATCTAAGCAATAAAAAAAGTAATTAATTATAATATCACAAGCGGTTACCCACGGCTTCGGTGACCTTCTAACATAATACTATTACTGAAAAAAATCCACATCAATCCGTTGCTTCGATTCGACATGAAAGGAGGACGCTCTCACATTCATAACATTAGTATGGACGAAACTGATTTTTAGGTGGGTGGCGCATTTACGTTGTAGATGACTATGGGCTCCAGTAACCACTTAACACCAGGTGGGCTGTGAGCTCGTCCGCCCATCTAAGCAATAAAAAAAGTAATTAATTATAATATCACAAGCGGTTACCCACGGCTTCGGTGACCTTCTAACATAATACTATTACTGAAAAAAATCCACATCAATCCGTTGCTTCGATTCGACATGAAAGGAGGACGCTCTCACATTCATAACATTAGTATGGACGAAACTGATTTTTAGGTGGGTGGCGCATTTACGTTGTAGATGACTATGGGCTCCAGTAACCACTTAACACCAGGTGGGCTGTGAGCTCGTCCGCCCATCTAAGCAATAAAAAAAGTAATTAATTATAATATCACAAGCGGTTACCCACGGCTTCGGTGACCTTCTAACATAATACTATTACTGAAAAAAATCCACATCAATCCGTTGCTTCGATTCGACATGAAAGGAGGACGCTCTCACATTCATAACATTAGTATGGACGAAACTGATTTTTAGGTGGGTGGCGCATTTACGTTGTAGATGACTATGGGCTCCAGTAACCACTTAACACCAGGTGGGCTGTGAGCTCGTCCGCCCATCTAAGCAATAAAAAAAGTAATTAATTATAATATCACAAGCGGTTACCCACGGCTTCGGTGACCTTCTAACATAATACTATTACTGAAAAAAATCCACATCAATCCGTTGCTTCGATTCGACATGAAAGGAGGACGCTCTCACATTCATAACATTAGTATGGACGAAACTGATTTTTAGGTGGGTGGCGCATTTACGTTGTAGATGACTATGGGCTCCAGTAACCACTTAACACCAGGTGGGCTGTGAGCTCGTCCGCCCATCTAAGCAATAAAAAAAGTAATTAATTATAATATCACAAGCGGTTACCCACGGCTTCGGTGACCTTCTAACATAATACTATTACTGAAAAAAATCCACATCAATCCGTTGCTTCGATTCGACATGAAAGGAGGACGCTCTCACATTCATAACATTAGTATGGACGAAACTGATTTTTAGGTGGGTGGCGCATTTACGTCGTAGATGACTATGGGCTCCAGTAACCATTTAACACCAGGTGGGCTGTGAGCTCGTCCACATATCTAAGCAATAAACATAAAAATAAAAAAACGCCAAAACCAATCACGGTTCCGTGTGAAAATATTTCTCTTCAAACAGTTCCATCTAGGCGTGTCTTTAGATCTCTCGAGAAGCTGCTCGTAATCATAACACAACGGCACCTGCATACATGCAAATTAATCAATTCTGCAAATTGCATTTAGACACGATGCAATCCCTTCTTGCGAGTCGCTCGTAAACAAGTGGAAGGTACCTACTTACCTATTTGCTTATCCGATTTCTTGGTAAAAGGTACCTGCCAGCATTTGAAGGCCGGCAGTCTCATTACTGGATAAGGTTACAAAATCTTAGCTCATCTTACGTACTAACTATAGTTGCTACTTTTTTTTCTTTAATATCAATCACAAATGTTCGCGATTGACTTCCACGGTGAAGGAATAACATCGTGTAATAAAAATCAAACCCGCAAAATTATAATTTGCGTAATTACTGGTGGTAGGACCACTTGTGAGTCCGCGCGGATAGGTACCACCGCCCTGCCTATTTCTACCGTGAAGCAGTAATGCCTTTCGGTTTGAAGGGTGGGGCAACCGTTGTAACTATACTGAGACTTTAGAACTTGTATCTCAAGGTGAGCGGCGCGTCTATGCTGTAGATGTTTATGGGCTCCAGTAACCTCTTCACACCAGGTGGGCTGTGAGCTCGTCCCCCATCTAAGCAATAAAAATAAAAAAAATGGGGAAGATGTTTTTGTTTTTGTCAATGTATACGAAAGTTGAGTGGTTTAGGAATTAACTGATACAATGAAACACAATTTTCACATTGATTAATTTATTCCATCGATTTATAATGATAAAAACACATCTATGCAACAAAAACAGGAAACTTCTAATGACAAAATCACTATCAACTAGATGCACGGGTCACTTATCTTCGATACACAACAAATACCAATAGTTACATTTTTAAATTTTATTTTATTTTCAAATTCAATAATACATTTCAATTATTTAAGTATAAACACACACAGACAACAATCATTTATTTCGTTTTTATTTTTATTTATATATTGATAGACACATATTTAATTACTTTAACATTGTAGATATCCTTAGTTATGTATCGATAAGTTTTTTTTTTTAAGTTTAATAATGGAAGGTTTTCATTAACGGTACCATTTGTTCGTGGGCAGCAGTGAATATATCAATTAATGTTTCCAGCGGGACGGTCATATAACATGTAATTGTAATGTTTCGTAAAAAGCGAACGTTACATTACGAAACCAAAACTAAATTGTATATAATATAAATATTCTCGTATGCAATGTAGACGCTACACAATCACAGACGCGGTCGCGTGTGTCGCGAGAATCACATCCTCCAACACGGCATGTCTTAAATTGACCATTACGACCCTCTGCCGTCTAATGAGAAAACTAGACAGAGTATTATTATAGTTAAATTATGCACCGTTTGAAAACTTTAGTTTAAGATGATGCGCAGAACGAAAGACCGCGGGCTTCTAGTGCGGTGCCTAATTGAAACGCGAAATTGGTAAAAGAAAGATACAATCAAGGGCGGATCCAGCTTTGGCGCCAGGACGGGGGTCACATAGTCGTGGGCAAGTTAAGAACTTATAATTTAATTTTGATAACAATAGATAATAAATAAAATCATGATGTTCTTCAATTAGTCCAAGTTAGTTCAAGTCCTGGAACTAGCTCAGGGGGGTCATGACCCCCATGACTCCCCCCTGGATCCACCAACGCATGCTCATAATTAAAATCGGATCCGTTTTGAAATGTAACGTGACGGATATTAACGTTGGAATTGTCGGTAAATATAAATTTTGCCTGAACTTTTGACGTAGACGTCGCACTAAAACCTGCTTTCTTGATTCGAGTTCTGGCCCTATACATATTTAGTAACAAAATTTATACATAATATATTCTTATCACACTAAGTTAAATTAGTTCAATTTCTTAAAACATACATTTACGTAATGTAAGAGAATAAAAATTATAATGCATTCTTAAACAAATGCAAGGTATACGTTATTGAAAGTCTTAGCTTCCAATAAATAATAATATTACAAACATGTAAGTGAAAAAACAACTCGACGCCTATACTATATATTTATTAATCATTATACTTAAAATTACATTTTAACTAGAACAAACGAAAAAGCCGTTTGAAATATTAAAATCAATACAATTAATAAAAATTTGAATAGTTAATAATTTTTTTAATATTATTTAGTGCCATTTTTTATTTTAATATATTTTAAGTTTGAATTAAGCTGTTAGTTAAGTTTCGAGTGGATTGATTTATTGCGCCATCGTCACGAAATCCGAAAATCAATTTTGACAGCTCGTATGTCAACGTCAACAGTCGTGACATAGGTTAGTCTCCATTTATTTAAAGGGTGTTCTACCGTTCAAACAGCCACGCATGAAGGCATTCCGCGGCAGAAATAGGCGGGTTGGCGTTAGATATACGTTTTTGTGATTTCAATCGATACATTTATCTGGACGGTTATTCTGAGAATTTTATATTACGATTCCGTTAGTATTACCGAATATTTTATGCTGATTTGGGACTGAAATTTTGTTATATTTAAATATGTCATCGATATATTTAACGATAAATGGTGACTGTTTCGATTAAAATTTTTATCCACGGATTTATAAATATATATTGCATTATTGAAAAGTGTAAGCCTAAATTCAAGTAAAGTATCAGTTTAGTTTGAGAATAATTAGTTAAAATTCTATTGTAACTTAAATCTTAATTTCTGGTAGGCAAACAAGTTAACGAACTAATCAGCGTAGAGTTGTTTTTTCAATTAATTTCCTTACTTTAAACATTTAGTCGATACGACGAGTCACCAGCCTTAGAATTCATTCCGATACACTGATCTAATCACACATCCTAATTCTACTAACGTCATTCCAACGTCACACATTTGTCGGCTTCGTGCGTTCAAGACTAATAAATACGTTTAAAAAAATTGTTATGTTCAAGCTTTTCAGACACAAAGCCTCAAATGCGTCACGCCGTGACTCATAAGCGCATTTCATAAGTCAGTAAGTACGAATACAAAACCGCATATCATACACACTTTTAAAAACGTAGAGATGGAACATTTATACAACAACAGTATATTTAAAAAAAAACATAAATAATGTTCTTTCTGTGAAATAAAAAATACACCTATCGTAACTCCAGGGTGACGGATACGCGCCCACAGATAATCACAACAATAAATAAATAAACCAATTATTTTAATTTTAACGAAAAGCGAAAGTGAAACTTCCGATTTAAAACTCACACAAATTCATACATTTTAATTCAATCATTATTTACATATTACTGGCGAACCGTACACGTGTACTATAAATACGCGGATATTATGAGTAAAATTGAG